>NW_017535697.1:166287-169085 GCF_001853355.1 Bactrocera latifrons | reverse complement strand
GACTACATTAAGACAGCTACAGCAGAGTAGGCGTCACTCCGTCCGTGCTATAGAGGAGACGTAATATGTCTTGTCGCTCCCATGAAGTAATACCTTATCCGGTGGTTCCGTGGGAGAGTCTTGAGTTGGGAGTAGGTTAGGTTTAGCGGATTAAAGTTCCGCACTCCGGCTTTCGATGCTTCCTCCTACTATAAAAAAAAAATAAAATAAAAAAAAAAAAAATAATAAAAAAAAAAGGCATGAGGAGTGGTAAGGACTTCTCTTTGACGTCTCCGTTCCACACGGCTTGGCTGCGCATGTCGGGCTAGATCACGGCGACGGGGAGCAGATTTACGGACAACAGTGCGTCTGGGATTCCGGTTTAGCAGCGTATGATGTGGCCGCTCACAGTGCTGGCACATGGTGTCAAACACGCACTCCTCTGTGACATGTGTTTGAGCCAGGCAATTCAAGCAGAGTCCATGTGCCTGAGCCACCTGCTGACGCTGATTAAGAGTCATCGTCTTAAAAATTGGCAGTGCTGCAAGCGATGTGGGCGGCAACAAAACGGGCATCGGGTTCGGTGCGGCTGCGAAGCCGCGGTCGGTGTTTGTCGGGCTGCACTTCGTGCAATGGCTGGCGCAGTGGTTACAGTGATTGTTCGGGGCGCAGCTACGGGGGCAGCCCCAGTACGCGGCACTGAGACAGCCGTACGTATAGTTGGCATATGTATAACCTGCATATCAGCAGCCCTGTTTGGAAGAAGATAAGTGATTATAGATTTATATCATTCGGAATTTGTTCCACAATATGTGGCACGAATGGATCGTCATGTCGGAAGAACGCTTAAAGAATTTAGTTATATTGACAAAGACAACCACGTAGCCCTTCATTAGTGTGGTAGATCTTTATCTGAAAAGGCCCAGCAAAATCGACACCTGTGGTGTCCGGTAGAAGTGCTCCCATAATCTGCGTTCTCATTTTCTGTTTATGCATTGTGCAGATCTTACACATGAAAATGCACTTTTTTAGTTGAGGCTTAAGTCGGGGATATATGTATATATAGAACTCCTGGTAGATTATATGTTGCATCAAGCGATGTTCAGCGTGTAGTATTAATATATGTATATAACGGATAAGTAATGTGGCAAGTTGTGATTGTTCTGTCAAAATTATGGGATGGCTTTCGTTATATGGCAGGCTTGAGTTGGCAAGCTTCTTTTATTAATCGGCTTCGATTCTCTTAGTAGTGATAGTAGTAGTAATATCTCGCTCGCTTGAGAGTAAACTGAGAGTTCGCCTTTGACTTTAATATGAATTTGAGCATGTAAGCGATTACCCTGAGGGCTCGGGGTAAAATGAAAATCTTTCAAGGATGTCAGTATCATCCAATGTTATGTGAAAGGAGTCGATCTTTCGACTTTCTGGCTCAATAATGTTGCGCATGGGCAATTGCGGCCAAGACGTGGAGTAGGGGAAATTGCTCTTAATAGCTTTAGTTGATCAGAAATCATTGCCTTTGTGTCTTCGAACTGGTCTAGGCAGTATTCACACTTGGTGTAAGCCGAGGGTTTAAAACTTTCTGATAGATCTGAATCATCACATTCAGAGTTGTCTTGAATCAGTGAAGATGAAAATCGAGTACAGTATCGTATCAAACTGTCACTCTCAGCAATGAATTTTGTATAACCTTTTTTTGAGTGTGTAGCTTCTGCCGGTGAACATGAACTTTTTCATCTGCAAACATTTTTGGTATTTGTAAATATTTTGAATTTTTTAATTCTGTTGAATGTAAGTTCATTTAGAAAATGTGGTTTTTCAAAATAAATATTCGCAGTGTATACTGATTGTAATGATTCTTTGCAAATAAAAATTGAGACCGAAACTCTTTTACGTAAATAAGATTTTTTTTTCGATTTGTATACTGGAAATAAATATATACATATGTAAATTCTGAATTTTATTTCAAAATGTTGTACTTTACTTGTTAACCGCATTTTTTGTTAATAATATTTATAAATGTGCATTATGTATTATATAAATACTGTCTCTTATACACATCTAGATGACGACTGGCGCGCTGTTGTTAACTCGGCTATAACCGCGTAAGCGGTGTCTACGCCAATTAGGAAGAAGATTATGTGAAGAGGAGGCAGGCGAAATTACGTGTTCTTAATTGGAAGCAATATTTTTACGCCACCGAAGTTTTAATGTCTTTCTAATCCACTGTCTAGATTTCCTCAACGTAAGCCTTTAATCAGGCACTTTTTTAGTGTTTGGTGTGGGGTGTTGGTCAGCTGCGAGATTTGCTGTAGCGGTGACATTGTGGATGTTGTGAGGGGAAGTAATGTGTAATGTGGAACGTGTGTGGTGAAATGATTAATGTGGTGTGTAGGTATTGCGCATCTATGTAGGGTTGTGTGCTGGTGTAGTACGCTGAGGCTCATTTGGCCATCCCGGCCCCCTAGGGCGAGTAGTTAGCCTAGGAGACGCTGTAGCTGTTGCAAGGTGGCCACCACTTTGCTGAGATCTGTCGTGCGGCGAGGTTGTAGCCTTGATGATTGCCGCCACATCGAAGTATCGTTATGTGGACGCCAGGCATGAGGAGAAAACGCATTTTTGTGTATGAAAACGCATTTTTGTGTATTGAAGTGAGTAGACGGGTTTCTTTTTAGTCCCTCAATTTTTTGCGAAAACACAAAATTATAATTAGTAAAAGTGCCATAGTTTAGGTAGCGACTTACCGGGAGACTGGACCTTTCATTTTGGATATTGAACCTAGCAAATAGATAAGTAAAATCTCATTTGTAATAAAAATT
>NW_017535697.1:160731-166271 GCF_001853355.1 Bactrocera latifrons | reverse complement strand
GGTTATATCCACTTGCGAGGCAGAAAAAACGCGTTTTTTGTGAATTTTTTCCAAAGAGGCATTTTATTTTATACATTAATGGAAAAAATGTACTTAAACAGAATTTAATGTACTTTAATAGTCAGCGGTTTATTTAAAAAAAGTATTGGATCCCCTAGCTCCTGTAGATGATCTGCGGAGAGTCGTCCAAAAAAAAGTGATATCTCTGGTCCAAATAATCTGAAAACCAAAAACCAAACATATTTAGTTTTGTGATAAATAAATTCAGGTAATGAGAGAAGGTCTAGTTACAATTTTGATTTTTGACAAAATGGCGGCTGTTCAAAAAAAAAATTCAGTTTTTCATGAAAACTTTTCACTTCAAAGTGGCTTAAAAAATGAAATTATTGTCCAAAACCTTATTTCTTCGATCATCACCTGAAAAATATATCTGAGTAAATCTTGTGAAAATTTCAAACCGATCGGTTTAGCGGTTTGGGAGGAATATTCCTCACCGATTCTGAAAACACGGTTTTGAGATAAACGCGTTTAAAGTTTTAATTACTGCGCCCTCAGCCTATACCTGACCTCGAGCGTTCACCTTTTCAAGGTTGTATCTCCGAAATTATTAGTCGGATCAACTTGAGAGAATATTCTTGAATATATGTACATTCAAAAATTAAAAAAAAAATATACATTTTTTTTAAATCACAAGTGGATATAACCCCTTAATTTCCTTATGTGGTATGTGGGCGCACCTTAATACTTGGACTTGCATGAATTTGTTCTTGTGCTATTAAGATCTCGCTGAAGAGATTAACCGTGCGATTATGTACTGTGATACAGTATCAAGTCTCTAAATTTGAGATTTTAACTTAAAGACGTTTTTTGAGACTTGAGACGATTTTTCTATCTCTATTACATTTCATTATTCAGAGATGTTTTTATACTTGAATGAAAATAAATATGTCGATAACAAATATTAAATTTCTATAACATAGTCAAAAAACATAATTATCAATAAAAGTAAAAATATATGTTGACTTTGTTTCATAATATTAAGGAAATTTATGTAAAATTGATGTATTTTTAACCTTTTCGTATTTGAGTTGCTTACAATATATAAAAAAAAAAAAAACGGCAATCGATTAATATCTACGGTGATCTCTATTCGGTATATTCAACATGGCAGACAGGAGCTCTTTTTGGTTTTGTAACCTGCTAACTCCAGGTCTTAAATTTGAGGCAATATTGCTAGAGACTGTTTAGTGAATAGTAACAAGTCATACCGGCATAATCGGGTTATATGCTGTATTTAAATATATATATGTAAATGTATGCTTCTTTTCTAATTTTCGAGGTACGGAGGTAAAGAGAAATGGTGAAACGCAGGTAGTTGATCGTCTGCACTTGGATATGTGTATATTTCTAAATATGAACACTTTTTGCTCATAAGAGATTTCAAGGGTTCGCTTCTTGCATTGTACATATACGAATTTTATTAAAATGGAGATGTATTATACAACGTAATATAATATGTATGTATGTATATATGAAAGTATGTTTGCCCTAGACAGATATGTATTTATGTATGTATGTTCGTTTCTTTTTTTTCTATATATTATATATAGTACATATATTATATTGTCCAGCCTTTGCTTACTGGTTTATACAGTCCTGCTTTTTGCTTTATTAAGCAAAAGGGATACTGCCGGAAATGTTCTGCAAACACATGCTTGAACGTGAGTTTTTTGTAAAATTCCTGTGTTTTTAGAACACAATAGTAAGCTTATAGGCATTTATTTGGTATGAGATTTCTGTTTGTATGTATATATTAAATTCTTTTTATATATGTACATATATAAATATATTTTTTGTCAATGTATATATATGTATATACTTTTTTTTTTGATATACACACAAAACGACACTTATCTCAAACACTAATGAATATTTTGACATGAAATTTGACATAAATGTGATTGACAGTACTACTAACCTAAAAAAAAAATAATTCTCCAAATCCTTCGACGCGCGCAGTTTAAATTCAAATGTCACCTTATTTTTTGGGCACAATTATGTATTGTACCAAACTGTTTTTTGCTTGATAGCGTAATTTTCAGTTTTCCCGTAAATTACCGAAAATTTAAGCAGTTTTATCCGTTTTTGATCGTTAAGGCGGTTTTTAAATTATCGATTTTTTCTATTTACTTAAAATCGCAGTTGAACATACATACATAGCAACATACATATAATAGTATATAGTTATATATAGAAACGATACCACTCACTTAGATTTCCTCCAGGGACCATGAGTTTCAAATACTTACATATATGCAGGGCTCTGCGTCGTGTTTTACTTTTAGCGCGGTTAGTAATTTAGTTATTTTGTTTAGTTTTTTATTACTTTTGCCTTTGCACTTATTATAATTTTTTCCTTTTAATAACGTCTTTTTTCACATGTACCTCACCTTTGGATGAATGTAATTTATTTATTTATTAATTTTTTTTTTGTGCACTTTTAATATGTATTTGTGTGTGTGTCACTTCACTATTATTTCGGTTCTGTCACTCTTTATTCACCATAGAAAATACTAATCTACCTTTTTTTCGGTTTCCGATGAAGAATTTAAAATAATGATTTATTAGGAAGAGGAAAAATCACCACTTTAATCAACGTTTTTTTCCTGTTTGTTTTTTGAAAGAAAAACACAACTGTAATAGAATTTGTTCGGAAAATATCACTAAAGATGAAAAACAGGAGGTCGAGCGCGCGGTTGTTGCTTCCTTTAGCGTGATGTCGGGAAAAAGAGGGGTACGAGTTATTCCTTTTTTAGAGTTTGGTGTGGGGTGTAGGTAAGCTGCGAGATCTGCTGTAGCGGCGAAATTGTAGATGTTGTGTGGTAAAATGATGAATACGGTGTATCGGTGTTGCGTTGTGTGCTGGTGTAGTTCGCTGAGGCTCATTTGGCCAATCGTGATTGATATATCCATATAAATAAACTAGCAAACCCGTCGAACTCCGTTTCGCCACCAGATGGCTCCGTTTTATCTAACATTTCGTTTGGTAATTAAAAGATGAAGAAACATTTTTTGTTTGTTTTATATTTGAAAAGGAAAAATTATATTTCATTTCACAACAGTAATAAATTCATTTCGATTACAAAAATGAAGTGATATTTAGTTGAATTTCTCTAAGTAAATTAAAGTGAATCAAAAGTAAATACTGAATCGAAGCTTTACACGTGTCCGCAAATTATCCGTTTCATTGAAATGCTCTTTGGTAAACCGCATTTTTTGTTTTTTGGTCTAACGTTAACACAAACAAAGCTGACGGTTTCCCAACTCTTGAAGACGCAACGTATAACTGAACATTTGAAAACCAATGATTTTCTAAATTTATGCCACAAACACTGAGCGATCGGCCTTGCGACTTGTTAATTGTCATTGCGGACGTAAGGCGAACTCGAAATTGCAATCGTTTGAAGTCAAACGGAAGATCGGTCCTAATCGTTGGTATTCGAAGAATACATACATTTTCAGCTGCGTACTTTCGGTTAATAATAGTTGCCTCAATCAAATTGGGCATAAGTCTTTTTACCGAAAGTCGAGTACCGTTGCAAAGTCGTAATGGATTCAAATCAATTCGCAACATCATAATAACTGTATCAATTTTGAGTTGCAAGTTATGTGTTATCCTGGTAGCACCAGAAAGATCAAAAACTTAGTTGGACAATTTACTACATCATCGGCGTTTGTTATAGAATCAACTGATTTGTATGTCACCAAATCGCCAGCAATTTTTGATTGAATGATGAAATTCAGTGCGTGTACATAATTTTTCTTTGCGGCAAGAATTGCCCGTTGACTTAACCAAGCATAATTCTGATAATTCTCACTAATGTTTGGGAAAACATTTTCAATAAGAGCTAATTGAGAGTCTACAAATCGGCAAAAGTCGTTGATAAGAGTATTTTTTTATTTATTAATTTATTTAAATGAGAACTAATTATTAATAATTAATACACAAAGATTAAGCACTGGCTACTAGGGCCTTCGGCTATCTATTACAATAGTTATGTCTAATCAAAATTCAGTGTAAGATTAATACTTAGTTTTTATTTGCTTATAATATTAAATGTTATTTATCTTACATATCTTAAGAAAATTGTTGATAGCATTGATGTTGTCAATATTTGGTGTTTTCAGGAGACGGGAGGGTTCCCTGTTTCCAAAGATAGTTTTCCGTTTTTGTGCTAGTGCGGTGCAGTCGTTTAGGATGTGGTTAACTGAGTCGTTTGCATGATTACAAAGTGAACAGCTAGGTTTATCCGTTTTGTTCAACAGATAATTGTGTGTTCTTAAGTGTGACCTATTCTAAGGCGCTTGACACCAGTGGGATTGTGTTCCTTGTATTGGTGTTGAAAGTTTATCCAGTCTCTAGAGTTTGACTCGTAAACCTCTTTTCTTACTAGGTTGCCAATATCTTTTGATGTGACGTGTGCATACGAGAAAACTGGTTCTCTACTCGCCTTTTTGGCGCGATCGTCTGCAAGTTGGTTGCCTCTAATACCAGCGTGTCCAGGGATCCACATGATCTTGATTATGTTTTTGTGTTTGTATAAAATATCTTTTATATTCTTGATCAGTACTGAGTTATTTGTATCATTCAACAGCCAAGTATTCAACAGCGCGGTAATTGTCGATTTGCTATCACTGCATATTATGTGTTTTTCTTTAGATTGCACAATAAATAGCACTGCTTCGTGTATCGCAGCCGCTTCAGCTGTAAGTATAGAGCAGTACGGTGGTAAAACACCGACGGTTATAATGACACCTTSGTCGTTTRTCACTGCAAAYGAAGTGTGGGTGTCCGATTTTGATCCATCGGTGTATATAATTTTCCACTCTGGTTTATAAGTGTTTACTGCGTCGTTAAATAGATGGATATATTGTTCTGTTTTGGTGGTTGATTTTTCATACTTGAATAACGTACTTATTATGGATGATTTTAACATCAGCCAGTGAGGATGAGTGTTCTCCTTTATTAATTGTGGTGTTGATATTAAGTCAAGTTTTTTTATATTGTTTATACATTGTACGATCGTGGATGGTTTTTTGGTGGTGCGATATGTTTTCATCGCATTGAACAARAGGGAGTTTTTGCACTGGAGGAGCTTTGGTATGAGCATCATTGTATTCTGCTTTGTTCGGAGATGGATGCTGGGTAGACCTGCTTCGGTTAAGACCACTTCGGTTGGAGAAGTAGGGAATGCGCGAATGCTCCTTTTTACCGCTATGTGATAAGGGGTTTCAATGAGTGCGAGATGGGATTTCGCACAGTGTCCATAGCTTTCGAGTCCAAAGTCTATCTTTGACAACATCAATGCTTTTACAATATTTACAAGAGTTGAGATATGGATATGACAGTGTTTTGAAGAGAGAAATTTTATAATRTTTAGTCTATTAAGTAAACTTAATCTAAGATATTTACAATGTTCCTTAAATGTTAATTTTTGATCAAAAATTAAGCCAAGTATTCTTAAGGTTGTAGTGTGAGG
>NW_017535697.1:140295-159299 GCF_001853355.1 Bactrocera latifrons | reverse complement strand
ATACTATTTCAGCACTTGCTGATGTGTTGAGCAGGGAGCAATATTTTAACCAATCAGYTTTTTCTGTAAGAAATTTTGATCTCGGCTTWACGATGTATTGCATCGGGGTGATGAGGGTAGTTATGATAGGAAAGTGGTCACTATTGTGAAGGTCTTCTAGAGTATAAGAATAGAGTTTATGGGCTATGGAAGCTGAACAAAGAGCAATGTCTATGTGAGAGAAAGTTTTGTGAAAGGAGAAGTGAGTTTGTGATCTATCGTTAAGAACAAATAAGTTTTTTGAGAGAATGACATCTTCCACTATTTGACCTCTTCCCTTTGAGAAGGTACATCCCCATAGGGGGCTCCAAGCATTAAAATCTCCAATGATTATTGTGGGTGCAGGAACAACGTTAATGACACCTATAAGTTCTCCTGCATTAAACTTTTGATTCGGAGGGATGTAGCATGTGACTATGGAAAATTTGAAACCGATATTAATTCCTATAGCAATGGCGGAAATGTTGGATAAGACTGGGATACGTTTGTGTTTGATATGTTTTTTGATAAACAGGGCAATGCCTGTATTTGTGAGGAGTATATGCCGTTTTGTTTACTGGGAGGTGAGTTTCCTGTAATGCAATTACGTGTGGTGAAAGTTCATTTATGAGTATATTTAAATCTGGATAATTGTTAAATAGACCTTTCAAATTCCACTGAAGAATTCTGATAATCTATTTTGTGATGAGGGTTGTGTGGATAATGGGGCGGCGGGAATGTTACTGAGGTGGGTGATCAAGTTTGAAATGAGTGAGGTTGTATTCAAAAGGTTTTATAGCAGGAACAGTCAAAACGCTACTGCCTTTCTCCCTTTTCCTTCCTCATCGGCAAAATGTGTGCCCAGTGAAAAACGTGGCAAAAACGCAGAAATCAGCCATCTTTGTTTGCTTTCATTTGCACAATGTTGCCATTGCTCAAAACGCATTGTATATAGTTTTGTACACATCTATGTTTTCGATTACAATTTTTATAATATAAAATATCAAAACTGTAAACAAACTAGTAAAAATAGTTTATATATTAATCAATAATAGCATTCGACCCTGATTTTGAGAAAATTTCAAACATATTGAACAGATTGAATTATAAAAGTTGATAATTACTACAGTATATAGATATTGGCAACCCTGGGTTGTGAGAGAGCAATCAGCTTACACATTTAGACGGCAAAAACCAAAATGCTGTAGATTCTCTCTCATCCGACGTCAAAGAGAGAAGGGAGTAGCGTTTTTGACTGGGCTGACACGACCCACGATTCTGCGTTTTTGACTGCTTCTGCTATTATAGTTGAGTCTTCGACTGCGCTTGTCGGAAGTGAATGAGTTGAATTTATTTGATTTATAGTGGTCGATACATTTTCTTCGTTGTTTCTGCCGCTTGTTTTAGAGTTTTAAGTTGTAGATGGAGTAAGAGATGAGAGCGAGAGTTGCTCTTTTGTTTGAGTGTTTTGTTGATAGTTTCTGGGAGTTATATTTGTTGGGTTGTTAATAGCGTTAGCGAATGAGAGAGATGAAGACTTGAAAACTGGTGGTATTTGTGCTTTATGGATAGTTACTGCTTCGCGAAAAGAGCATTTATTGTCAGTTTGAATTGTTATTATATTTTTTAATTGAATGAACTTTGGACACAGTTTACTTGAGGCTGGGTGGCATTGGCAGTTTCTGCATCTCATGGGATTTGGGTTGTATGGTCTTACCTTTGTTGTATACCATGAAACATCAATTTTTTCCGGTAGGGAGTAGCGATCAAAAGTTAGGAGGACTAAACCACTTGGAGTTTGTTGGCCATTTATGGATTTTGGAAATTTATAAATCGATATGACACCTTGGTCTTTCAAGTTTTCAATTATTTCATTGTCGGGAATATCGTTTAGGTACGGAGCGTAAATAGTACCTTTGCATGAATGTAAATTTTTGTGGAGCTCAATTTTTACACTGCATATTCCCACGAGTTGCTTTGTTGTCGTAAATTTTTTTGCGATAGTGCTATTTTTAACTAGAAGTAGCAAATTGCCATCCCTTAGTTGGCTGATTTTTATTATTTCAGAGCTAATGTGTTTCAGGGATTTGTGAACGGCGAAGCAGGAAAATTTATTCAACGGCTTATTTGCATCAGTTGAACTTACCACTATATATTTGGGACTGTTATTGCTGTTGTTGATTATTGTTGTTGGTAGAGTAGGGAATAATTCTTCATTCGATAATGGGTTCGCTTTTTTCTTTCTTTTTGGTTGAGGACTAGAACATAATAGGGCGAACCTATTATTTTCTAGAGCGGTCCCCCAGGGGGACATGTTTTCACAATTTAATTTAATTAATAGGAGTTAGAAAATAAGAGCAGGCTTATTGAAAAATTTAGGTGCGAAAAGGAATGCGAAAATGTAATTTGCACAAGTGGAATTGATTAACACAACGAATAGCACAACCGTATGCGTCGAGTGACAGTCGGAGACTGGTTGATAAGAGTAATTAATCCAGATGTCGCATCAACTGGACTGAAGTTGAACTCTCATATTAGTGGTGAGCGATAATGTTTTTACGTTATTCCATAAAGGTGATGCCTTCGGGCAAGCATTCAATTCATCTGTAAGCCAAAATCAATGAAATGACGAATGTTTTCCCTGTTCCTTCAAGTGCGTCGAGGAAGAATAGACCACCGGTATTATTGTCCACCGTTTGCATTAATGTCTCGTATACTTGTTTTTGCTGTTCATTCAGCAACGGCTTATTATTTCGAACGAATTCCTGCAATGTATCAACGTTGTATTGCAGTTCTCGATTTAATACTTGGTTGAACGCATCGTTCATTGATCGATTTGGCGCAATCATTCCTACTTCAATCAGTAGCTTGTTTGCAATAGTCAAGCATTGATCCTTGCACTAAAAAGTGCCACGCCCATCGTCCAATTTTTATACCGGCCGCAATAAAGCCTTCTGTACCATCTCGGAGATAATGACTTATTGCGCTTTTTGTAGTTTTTAACGGTATCGGTATACAGGGAGTGAGCGGGATTACCTACCTTTTAGAGAGAGAGATATAAATGGGAGCCGGTGTGAAAATTGGACGACGGGCGTGGCACCGCTCACTTTTTGGTAAAATCCCATATCTCGGGACCCGACTAACCGATTTCAACAAAATTTTGTTCAAAATCCAATAAACCATTTCCAGCCCCTAGGTATCGAATACTTAGACTTTTGATCAAAACTGTCGGTGTGTGATATATATATATATACTTGAAATTAAGGGATATCTTTTTCTTACGTGGGTATGTCTGTACGTCCAAAATGGATTCACTCGCACCAATACTTCCCCTAGCCCCCATATACTTAATATAAAGATAATCGACCTTCCGGGTGAATTTGTAGCGCATATATTGGTCGATTGTGAGTTATCCCAATGAAAATGAGAGAGCGTATTTTATTCATAACACTTTATCTTTCTGCCTGAAATAGATAAAGTTGTGCGAAATTTTGGCCTAGCCCATATATAACTAATTTTAGGATTTTCGAACATCCGGCTGATTTACTATACATGATTGGTTTTACACCTTCAAGTATTTCCCTGGCTAAACTTCGCTTTAAACAAATTAAATTGATTACAGAAACCTCAATACGGTAGTAAAGTCAATTATAAATCTTTTAATCTTAAAATTGCATTAATTTTATATACATATATATGGTATATTTTTAAAAAAGATGTTTTCGTTTACTTTAAATAGTTTCTATTGAGTATCCTAATATTGAAAAAATCTTCAGAAATTATATTTATTGTGACTTAAAAAATAAAGGATGATTTATATTAATTTTTGTACGAAACGGTTATAAATCATTTTGCTTATACGTATTAAAAATTAAAATTGTCGTATCAAAAAGAAACAAAAAGAGTTACATGTGGCAATTTTAATGAGGTGGATGCCGTTTTCGCAAAATATGATATTTGTAAATCCAAAATATTATATAAAAAGTCAACATCTAATTAAAAAAAAAAAAAAACATATGGAATAGACGCATACTACTGTTCAATTGGAAATGGTAATATTATATAATTTTGAAATTTTATCAAATTGCGCCAGCACCGTAAAATGCGCCAGTTACTTTTGAAGAGGATATTCCATTAACTTCGACTGCATTACCAAAGCCTTTAACTCAATCCAAGCTTTTAAATGTCGTGCGGCTAAAATCAAAAAGTGAAATTACAAGCAAATTATTGCAGCTCTTTACGGTGGATTCACAACCTTTCTCTATAGTTGAGGACAAAGGTTTTCGGGAATTTGTGACAGCCCTATATTCATCTTATGACATTCCTAGTAGAATGGAATGTAATGCAATGAGGAATGTAAACTTAAGGTGCGAGAAATGATTAGAAAAGTTTTAAATCACCCTGAATGTTGGACATCGCGCAACACATTTAGTTTCATTGCTGTAACTGCACAAGGTGAAGCGATACAAAAAATCGTAACTGATTGTAAAATTAACGACAAAATATTGATGGCTATTTCGGATAATGCTAGTAATATAAAAAGTGCCATAATTAATAAGTTAGATTTGAAGCATTTTGGATGTATGGCTCGCACAATTAATTTAATTGTAAACGGAGGATTCCGTATTCCTGAAGTAGAACAAGTAACTGATAAAGTTACAATAATAGTTTCTCACTTCAAGAAAAATACTTCAGCGAATGAAGCATTCGAAAATTACCAGCGAAACAGCGGTAAAGAACCTCTAAAATTGATTCAACAAGTTGAAAAAAGGTGGAACTCCACAATGGCGATGTTGGAGAGCTTTTCTGAGTTGGAGGAAGCGGTGAAATGTACATTGGTATTTATAAATAAAAATTTACCAATATTAATCAACGACGAGTGGACGATTGTTGCTGCTTTATACAAAATTAGCAAACCATTTAGAGATGTTACAGTTAGCATTAGTGATTAAACGTATTGCACAGGTTCGCTGGTAATACCAATCGCAAATGGTCTTTTAGATGTGTATAGACACTTACTGAAGTCTTTTGAAACACTTAAAAAAGTGATTGAAAATTTTTTTAAATGGAGTCGAGAACGTTTTAGTAGTTTATAACACAGCAACACACTTACGATAGCTACTTTTCTCGAGCCCTGATTAAAATTAGTGGCATTGAGTGATGAATCGGCAGCACATAATACAAAAAAATATAAAACGTTATATAATAGTAATCCAGAGGGAAGAACTGGAATTTCAGACTGGAAGAACAATAGAAAATGTAGAACAATCAGTATCAATATGGAATTCTTTCTTTGAATTTTCCATTTATTGTCAATAAAAGTGTGCTCACATAATTAAGTCATTCTGTTTGAAACGGGTAAATTAAAATTTTTTCGCCACAATGTACATCAATATTGTTCTTTTTTGCTAAATTAAAGTTATTTTTAACAAAATTTGTAGTCATCGTCGTCATGGGCAAAACTAAAAGCACAACTTCAAGCGAAAGAAGGGTCATATGGGAATGTTTTCAAAAATATCAAAATATTGCCGAAGTTGTAGATGTTTTAGGATTTTCTCGAGGAAAAATTAATAACGCTGTTCAGTTTTATAAAAAAAATAAGACTTTTGAAAATTTACCGCGTAGAAAGCCAAGAAAGACCCGTTCTGACGATAGGGCCTTGGTAAGGCTAAGTAAGGCTGATCCATTTTTAACCTACACAGAAATTAGGGCTCAATTAGAGGAATACCACAGCGTACAAATATCTGCGCAAACTAAGCGAAGACAACTACAAGAAAATTCATTGGATGGCCGTTTAGCAAGACGAACACCTAACGTTTCAAAAAAAAAAAATATTGAAAAGCGAAAAGCGTTTGCTAAAGACCATCTCTGGGAGGACTCTAAATTTTGGAATTTGGTGGTTTGGCGTGACGAATCCAAATTTAATGTATTTTTTAATGTTGGGAAACCATATGTAAGACGACCGCCTTTGCAAGAACTCAATCCCAAATACACTAAAAAAACCGTGAAACATAGCGGTTCATCGGTGATGGTGTGGGGTTCATTCACGTCATCAGGCGTTGGCCCGATTGTTAAAATAGACGGGAAAATGACAGGTGAAATGTACAAAGGAATACTGGAGAACAATTTAGACGGTGATTATGTGGACAACTTACCGTTAGCTTGGATTTTCCAGCACGATAACGACCCCAAACACTGCTCGCGGGTCGGTAAAACTTGGATACGTAGTCGAAATAATGAAATTCTGGATTGGCCAGCTCAAAGTCCGGACCTAAACCTCATAGAAAACCTATGGGGGATTATAAAAAGAGCCGTAGCTGCACGAAAACCTCGCAAAAAAGATTCTTTATGGTAAATAATACAGGCAGAGTGGTACAAAATAAGTCCCGCTCAATGTGCTACTTTTGTCCAAACAATGCCTAAGCGATGTACTGAGGTGCTACGTAATAAAGGTTATCCAACTAAGTATTAGTCTTAGGTAAGGTAAAACTGCAAAAAAATTTCGTATACTTCGAATAACTAAATTTTTCTTTAGGTGACTTAATTATATGAGCACAACAACATTGATGGGCTAAGCGAATGAACGCAATATTTTTGTTATTTTAGAAGTTAAATAAAAAATAAGTATTCTGTTTTGAACTGAATTAAAATTTCTTCAATTTTTTGCAAAATTAAGTTTCGTTTCTGTACCATAAAAGTTGCTTTGAATAAACTTTCGTTCTGTTACTGGCGTGACTTAATTATGTGAGCACAAGTGTAGTTCAGCGAATTAAAAGACAGCAGCTGCGCGGGCTAGGTCATGTTGTCCAAATGGACGAAAACACTCCAGCTCTGAAAGTATTCGACGCTGTACCCGCCCGGGGGAAGCAGAGGAAGAGGAAAACCTCCAATCCGTTGGAAAGACCAGGTGGAGAAGGACCTGGCTACGGTTGGAATATCCACTTGGCGCCACGTAGCGAAAAGAAGAAAAGACGGGCGCACTGTTGTTAACTCGGCTTTAACGGCGTTAAAGAAGAAGATGTAGTACAATTCACCCCGGCGCAAGCAATGATTCTATCCTAATCAAACCTATCCGTTGATGGTGTTTACGCTGGTTCCAAGGTAGACAAAATTATCTTCTACTTCAAAGTTATGACTGTCAACAGCGACGTGAGAGCCTAGTCGCGAGTGCGACGACTGTTTGTTTGAAGGCAGGTGATATTTCTTCTTGCCCTCGTTCACTGCCAGACCCATTTGTTTTGCTTCCTTGTCCAGTCTGGAGAAAGCAGAACTAACAGCACGGGTATTGAGGTAGATGATATAGATATCATCGGCATACGCCAGAAGCTGTACACTCTTATAAAAGACGGTACTTTCTCTATTTAGTTCTGCTGCTCGAATTATTTTCTCCAGAAGCAGGTTGGAGAAGTCGCACGATAGGGAGTCGCCTTGCCTGAAACTTCGTTTGGTATCGAATGGTAAGGAGAGGTCGTTCCCGATTCTGATGGAGCTTTTGATGTTGCTCAACGTCAGTTTACACAACCGTATTAGTTTTGCGGGGATGCTCGATAGAACCTTAGATGCGATGTTGAGGAGGCTTATCCCGCGGTATTTGGCGCAGATTGGGGGGTCTCCTTTTTTGTGGATTGGACATAGCAAACTTAAATTCCAATCGTTGGGCATGCTTTCGTCCGACCATATTTTACAAAGAAGCTGATGCATACTCTTTGTCATGGATGACGTTGTGCGTTCACTGCCATTCAGCAGGCTGGAGAAGTGTTCCCTCCATAATGTAAGATGCTCTGGGCATCGGTGACTAGATCACCTTTGGGGGTTCTACAAGAGTATGCTCCGGTCTTGAAACCTTCTGTAAGCTGCCTTATTTTTCGTAGAATTTTCGAGCATTACCCCTGTCGGTCAGCTTATCAAGCTCTTCGCACTCACGCATTTCGGCCTCTTTCTTTTTCTGTCTGCAAATGCGTCTCCCATCCCATCCTGCACTTGTTATGGTCGATCGTAACGTTGCGAGGTAGGCAGCCTGTTTTCTCTCCGCTGCGACACTTCACTCCTCGTCGTACCAGCTGTTCTTTTGCAATTTCCGAAAACCAATGTTTTCGGTTGTAGCTGTACGGAAGCAGTTTGAAATGCCGTCCCACAGTTCCCTTATACCGAGTTGTTGACTAGTGCTCTCAGAGAGCAGGAGTGCAAGCCCAGTAGAAAATCATTCGGCTGTCTGTTGAACGACGAACCTTCCTTATGTTTGTTGGCATGCGACAGCCAGGTAGCTTGATGAATTTTCTTATGCCGGAATCTAGTAATACAGATAATCCTATTTCGGGCCCCGCCGAAGTCGATCAGTCTCAACCAATTTGGGGATGTTTCTTTGTGAAGGCTGAATTTACCAACCGAAGTGCCACAGATACCTTCATTGCCCACCCTGGCGTTGAAGTCGCCAAGCACGATTTTGACATCGTGGCGGGAGAAACTCATAGGCATATTTGGTCACATCGTCCTTCTCTTCCGTCGAATCGTGGACGCAAATCAGCAATATGTTCAAGAACCTCGCTTTGATGCGGATTGTGGCTAGATGCACATTCACCGGAATGAGTGATAGTACTCGGCAACAGAGTCTCTCTCTCCCACCACGAATCCCACATCTAACTTGCCCTCCTTTATATGGCCACTGTAGTAAATACCACAAGGACCTACTCGCCTCTGCCATTGTCTCGTCCATCGAATTTCTTGAACGGCGGTGACATCAGCCTTTATTTTCACGAATATATCAACCAGATGGGCAGCGGGACCTTCCCAACTTCCCATGGTCGTCATCAAAAGGGGAATCTCTCATCCGAGGCTTGTTGTTCCTTTTCATTGGTATGATTTTTTACGTGGCGGGTCCCAAACCCATCGCGCAACCCTATGTAGGGGATGTTTCACCTTCTCACTTTAACTCGCCTTCAAACAGATGTTCTTACGTTACCCAGGGGATACTTGGTCAAAGACCGGAAGTCGTGAGCTGCTGTAAAATAATCGCTTCCTCCTAAGTGAATGTCGATCAGAGAACTTTCCTCACTTGCTTAAACTTCCAACTGTCATCAGAGCTACATTAGCTCAATCAAAACATTTTATTACTCCTGAGATTCCGAATTTTCACACAAAGTGAAGCTCCTTATACAAACAAAACATTAATATCGGTGTTCTTTAAAACTGAAAGTTCATTCGAAACTCCAGCGAAAAATCGAAGACTTGTTGCAAACTTTATTAAACTAAGTAGGGTTCTCTTTACATGCTTACTTCATTGTTTAAAACAAATCTGAAGCAATAATAAATTATTTCAAGTAGAAACGTTTTAACAATACTGTTGCATCATTACTGGATGTAATTTAAAAATAAATTTCCATACTGTTTATTTAATTGTAATAGACAAATACTTATATAATATTATAACGCCTTTGGAAGAATAGTTAAGCTATTATATAATATTTCAATAAAATAATTGAAAATTGCTTTAAAAATATTTAAATTACCAAATGCTTTCAGACATCATAAAATTTGTGAGGAAATTGTGAGCATTTGTGCTATCGAAATCACCTCAGCATACGGAAAACCTCACAATAGTGATTTTGGTAATTTTTGTGAGGGTATGAGAAAAATAGAGACCAGTAGGAGAGCTTTATAAGATCAATATTTATGACGCAAAATTTTGGCTTTATTAAACCAACTGTCGTGATATTCAGTGGGGGAAAAAATTTAAGTTAATCCACATTTCTCTAAAAAATACCGAAAAAAATATATTTTATTTATGGACGATTTAGCGTTAAATATGTATGGCAACAACACAATAGCGCTGCTGAGAGAGAACTAAGAAAAGAGTAAATGTTTAAGCAGAGCGTTTGACAACAGCGCAGAACTCCTTTCGAACACTGCAATTATTATGTACTCAACAATAAACCTTATGGGAATTCTCTCTTATACACACAAATTAAGCTTTCTCTCTCTTCTTTACACCTCTGACTTGGGAAGTAGATTACGCACTCTTTCTGATTTTGATTAAAAACTGAAAAAAACTGTAGTTATTAAATATACACACTGACATGGAATTTGCGCAGTTCACTTCTCGGCGCTGAAAATTTACTGAGGAATAGCATCGAGCAGTGAGAGTTCGCCGTTGCGATTCGAAGTTTAATGAACGAGTACGACTACCGGCCTCATTGGCGCTCTAAGCTTTTGGACTATAAAGCTATAGAATTCATTATAATATATTTTTGTGACAGATATAAAAGTACGGCCTACTCAAGCGGACCAGACTCTTACAAAGTAAATCAAGCAATACGTTATAAGCAACAAAACCTGATCTATGTTACATTGAAAGACACATACATATGTAGATATGTACACCGAAACAAAGTTAGGTTTGCAGCGCTCCTGATTGCTATTAAAGTCAAATGCATCTACAACCATCAAACGGTTGCCTATATCGGAAGCAATAGAAGTGGAAATTCAAAGCAGTTCGTGGGCTGTGCTTGTGTTTTGCGCTCGTAAGAATCTGTGCAATGTTAAAATTTGTAACTTTTAGAATTTCTATGTGCTAGTGGTTTTACGAAAATTCATTATAAGTTCGACATTAGAGGATAGATATCAACTCCGGGATACCGAATGTCTTTGTCAAAATTTCATATGCATATGTACTTATATTAGGTGTGTTTTATTTGAACAGTAAATTAAGCTATTAGTTAGTTAGTGAAAATGTAAACAAACCAAAATTACAAAATTTTGAGTTTTGTTTAAATAAAATKAATACAAATATGAACATTTGTTATATTTTTTTGTATTAATATCATCAAATCAACAAAAAAATATTTATATAGTAATTTAATATTCCTTTTACAATTTGAAGAATTGAAGATTGAATATCAATTGACAATTCCCGAGCGCATTGCCAACACACATCGTTTTTAAGCGAAAATATGAAATAAGTGCGTTTTATTTGTCCATGATTTGGCTATTAGCTTGTAATGACTAAATAAAACACGCTTATTAAAAGGTTAACCAATACAACAGTAACGTTATTATTACATTAGAAGACACTAAAGTTGGCAAACAACGCAACTTACACCGTAAAAGTGACAAAGCTAGCTTCCTAGATATGAGAACTGACTACTAATAGCCGACAAGTCAGCGATGCATCGTAACTGTTAGTAATCACAGACTAACAGAGCGGAATAGCTTTTGCACATAAAAAATGGAATGCGAAAGTAACGGAGGATAAATAAAACATAATCACACTGCAATAAGCGGGTGGTTGACCCAAAGACAATGCACAGACAACAACAGATCAATTATAAGAGAAATATGAGCGCTAAAGCCGTGCGCATCATGTCAGCTTTCAATTGAAAAGTTGCACTGTGGACTAATATAATATATATACACTGCTACTGAATGAAAGAAAAATCAGTTTGTATATACGTAGGCTCTTAAGTGTCAAATGTTGATAATGACCAAACTAATGATGACCATGATGATGGTGGTGTTGGGTCAGTTACTACAAAGCTCCTTGAAATATAATTCAGGTGAGTTGTTGGATATTTTCCATATAAAAAATATTATTTGTAAGATACAGATGTCGAAGAAAAGCCCCAAGGGCTTGTTAAATACAGGTACAAGTGTTCAGATATTTAGTCGGTTTAAAAATGTATACCTATAGGTAATTTAACAATTGTAATATTGTATACATATATATTCAGAACTGTGCCCAAAATAAGGTGAAATTTTATTTATTTTGAAAATTCTTTATTTATTCTTCCAAATCAATTTCATCCATTTTCCAATCTTCGCAACTCTGGTTGTAGTCACTTTCCTTGATGGCCTTCAGTTCCATCTTCGCTGCGGCTTGAATCTCCTCTATCGTATAAAAACGGTGTCCACGGAGCAGTCTTTTGAGCTTGGTGAACAGCCAGAAGTCGCACGGCGCCAGATCTAGTGAATACGGTGGTTGCGGAACGATATGGGTTGAGCTTTTGGCGAAATTATCACGAATGACGAGGGCAGCAAGGGATGGTTCATTATCGTGGTGTAAAAACCAAGAATTGTCTATCCACAATTCCGGCTTTTTTAGGCGGATAACGTTACGCAAACGACGCATAACATTCAAATAATATTCCTTGTTGTCTGTTTGACCGGTTGGAAGGAATTCATAATGCACAACACCACGATAATCGAAGAAAACAGTCAAAAAATTCAATGTTTTCGGTACCAGTCGAGATTTGATGCACTTGAGGCCCAGAATATTCTTCAAAATGGTATTGGCGAGTCGAGATTTGATGCACTTGAGGCCCAGAATATCCTTCAAAATGGTATTGGCTAAGCCTTCCGATATGCCAACTTCATCAGAAGGTCTCTAATTGTTAATCGACGGTTTTTCAACACCAAATCTTTGATTTGTTGAACGTGAGCCTCGTCGGTTGCGGTTGATGGTCGCCCTGGACGCTCTTCGTCTTCGACACGTTCMCGGCCGGCTTGGAACTCACTATMCCACTTGTAAACATTTTTTTTTTAGACATAGCTTCATCACCTAAGGCTTTCAGCACCATCCTCAACGTACCCGCAGCACAAAATTTAATGCAAATTCTTTGCTCAACAAATTTCGACATCGCAAAACGAAAAACTCACTTTTAGTAGCTCACAAAACGACACGTATCTCAAAGACTAATGAATATTTTGACATGAAATTTGACACAAATGTGACTGACAGTACTACCAACCTATAAATAAACAAATAATTCTCCGAATCCTTCGACGCGCGCAGTTTAAATTAAAATGTCACCTTATTTTTTGGGCACAGTATACATACATATGTCCTAAGGAGCAACCAAGATATATGAAATTCTTTTGGAAATTAATAACTGTATTTGATAAGCCAATACTTGAAAATATAATATAAAAATCAAATCACTGACGATTAAGACATAAAAGACAAGAAATGGTTTAAAAATAATATAGGCTTTCTATCCGACTAATTATTTTCATACTGTTGCAACCTTTTGTTGTAGAATATTATAGTTTTGTTCATTTAACGGTTGTACGTATCACATAAAACTTAGCAAAACATATGTGTATATAGAAATGATCAGGATGACGAGAAAAGTAGAAATCCGGTTGACTGTCTGTTTGTCCGTCCGTCTACTTGTGCAACCTATAATTTGAATAACAACTGAAATATCTTGATAAAACTTGGTATGTGCGCTCCTTAGTACAAAAAAAATTATGAGTTCGTTGATGGGCGCAATCGCGTAGCCACGCGACAAATCGCCATTAACCGAAAACATTGTGAGTATAGTGAGATAACTAAGCACTCAATTAAGATATAATTGATAAAGTGGATCGCAGTAGCAAAGAACATTTGTGGACAAAATTTTTTGAAAAAGTGGTTGTGGCCCACGCCCCCAAACAAATTTAATGTATGTACATATCTCTTAAGCCACTGAACCTACAATCAAATTTGCTAAGTGCAAATTTTATAAGAACTTCTATCGATAGTGTGAAAATTGATGAAATCGGTAGATAACTCCGCTAACTGCCCATGAAACGGCACTGTTAAAAACTACTAAAAGATCGATAAATCAATAACTAAATACGCCAGATACATAACATTCTATCACCGAGATGGTGTGAGAGAGCTTTATGGGAGTCGCTGTGAAAATCGGATCGACGACGATTTGGCTATGATTTCGATGTTAACTACCGAAGCAGGATAATACGAGTCCGTTGGCTGAATCAAAGGATCACATCGGACAACAGAGAACATTGAAGCGTTATCAAAGTAAACCAGATCTAAGAACTTACCAAACTCGATTGAAATTAAATTAATTTGGTTAAGACCCAACTCTGACATTTCATCTAAGAACTCGTTAAAACATGTGCGAGTACTAATAGGAATAATGTGCATATTTCTTAAACCGCTTAAGCTACAACATTTGCTCAGCGCGAATATTACAAAAGCTGAATAAAATCGGATGAAAATCACGTTCACTCCACCTATAGCGGTCCACATCTTAAGACCCGACTAATCGACTTCGACAAAATTTAGTACTTGTCTTTTTTTTATATTATTATGTCACTTTGTGAAAATGAGTGAAATCGGGCAATAACCACCCCTACTTCCCATTTAACACAATTTTAAATTCCATTTGATTCGTTCAGTTGCCAGTACGCAAAACAAAAAGCAATAAATATAACGTGATTAAACTTTGCACTAATAATTAGTGTATGGCAATCCAAAAAAACTGTTCACGCCCCTAGGTACAAAATATTTAGACCCCGGTACCTACCGTTAACTTTTGTTAGAAAATATCGGTTAATGCCAGAGATACACTATATAATTGCAATTCAGGATAGTACTTCTCTGACAGTGGTATGTCAGAAATGAGTTCAATCGGACCAATACTTCCCTTAGTCTCCATATATCTAATATAAAAGTAATTGAACTTTTAGGTAACTTTTTTACCGCATATATCGGCCAATAAGTGCGTTATCTCAATGAAAATGAGCTAACGTGTTTTAATCATAACAGTGTATCTTTGTGCGAAAAAATTGAGCGAAACTTGACTTACTCCCCATATAAGTAATACTGAACATCCGACTGACTTTACTCAATAATATAGTCTATATGATTAATTTAAACATGTTAGCAACAGGTAGTATTGAGTCGATACCCCCGTTACCACCGTTAAGTATTACGTCAGGAGAATGGTTGAGTGACACCCATGCGTATGTGATGGTCAAAATACATTCAGTTACAAGTTGCATTTACTTGGCCCCGCCTCTGTTGGTCTGATAACCTTCCTCATACAATGTTCGCCGCCAACCCTTCCCGTCACTCCAATGTTAATGTGTTTGAGTTGTGGTTGTTTGTTAAATTTATCAGCTCTCTTCTCCGCCGCTGTTCGCTGGTACGTTAGAATTTTATAACCCTAGCTGCAACTCCGTAAGCAGCTTTCCACTTCTCCACTGATTCGACCATTTGGTTTACCAAGTTATCGGGAGTTGGGTCTACAAAGACGCATATTTTAAGTATTGCCTCTCATGATTATAATATATTTTTTTGTCAATAGAAGAATGTGTGTTCAACATTTCCACATATCGCCTCCACACATAATCACATGTGTCGTTATTTTTGTGTAAGAATCTTTTCTAATACCTCACCGTGCGGTCTATTTAGCCATGGTTCAACGTTGGGGCAAGTGGGAATGGGTTTTAGCCAGGGATTCACTGTATCTGCCCGTGCGATTCCTTTTAGTGTATTGTGCGGTAACCTGTAGAGCGTACTCGCGCGCAAATGACATATATACATATTTGGAAAAAAGGTCACGGCGATATGATTTTATTTCGAGAACTTTTCCCCATATCTGGGGGCGCTACATTTAAAAAGTCCTGTTTACTTTAGAACGCACCTTGTATATCACACATTGACTGACATTTTCGATCAAAAGTCAACTATATGTATGTACCGGGGTCTAAATACTCGGTACCTAGGAGCTTGAACAGTTTCAATTGGTCATAAGGTGGCACACACTAGAGAAATTATTCATGCAAAGTTTTATCCCGTTTTATTAATTGTTTCATGATTTATGTCATGGAAACTAAACGAATCAAGTGCTATATGGAAAATGGGTACATAGGAATGCCACGGACTAAATTTTTTTGAAATTTGTTTGGTCGGGTCCCGAGATATGGGAATTTCACCAAAAAAGTGGGTGTGACCACGCCCATCGTACTTTTTTTGACACTGGCCACCGTAGGACTCTCTCAGACCATCTCGGAGGTAAAATTTAATGTGGCTGACGTGTCTAGTTATTGATTTATTGCGCTTTTAGTGGTTTTTAACAGTACCGTTATATGGGGAGTGAACTCGATTTCATCCATTTTTACACTGCGGGTATTTAGAAGTTCTTATAAAATTTGCGCTTAGCAAATTTGGTTTTTGTAGCTTAAGCGGTTTAGGAGATATGTACATAAAACTTATTAGAGGGCGTGTCCATTCCCACTTTTTAGAAATTCTTAACTACAGGTGCCCCTTGACTTAAAAGTAGGTAGCAGGTAGTTCACCTTTGGTTTTAATACATATGTGCTCTGCTTAAAATTTTTGTCGTTTCTTCTTATTTGAATCAAATTCTTTGCTTTGCGCCGTCTGTTACMATTTTCAGAATTTTTTAATCACTTTAAAAAATAGCATCAATATTAAAAAAAARTTAAATAAAAAACATTAWCCGATTTCRTACCAAYTTAATTTCGAATTTARAAAMTWAAGAATTCTTGCACCTTTTGTGAACTTAGTATAGTATTTGTTGGGTCGCCGATTGTGAACAAGTGCATACATTGACCATATATTCTTATGTATTTATTGCTATTTCTACTTATATGTCTATTTGAAGTCATTCACTTCAATCCAGTTAACGATTGTATTTGCATTGTGTTTGTTTGCGTTTGCTTTGTACACTTTTACTAACGCTATGTTTCACTCACGCAGTTATACGTATGTTTGTTTGTGCCTTAAGCTTAACATGTAAGCAACATATTGCAATGCTGCATTTCCATTTTACATTTGTCTTTTATGAAGGACTCCTTAACTACTGAACCGATTTTAGTAAAATTTAGCACACTGTATCCAGATCGAGCCAACTTAGAAGATAGGATGGTGAAAAACATTCATAAATAAAAAATACAGTGAAAGCTCTATTAAGCGGACAAGCGTGTTAACTGGACAGAAAGACTGGTAACCAGACATTGAGAAAGCAGCCTTAAATATGAATATTTTTCCCAATAAAATTTATTTGTATGAATTTGTCTCAACTACAAAACTTTGGTTTCCTATACCGACAAAAACGGTTTCGCCTTTATTCGTAAATAACTTTTTCACTGTATTGAATAGGTTATGACATGAATAATAGTATAAAATGTATATCACACGTGTAGCCGGATCCACTAGTGTACGTATATATGAACTAATACAAAGCGGAATTATGTATTTATCGGTATTGAAATATTGTTTAGAATACTATTCAAGGAGAAGAATTTTGCAAATAAAGCCATTTATAGCCCTACAGTATTTTGAAATTTTAATTCAAAAACACTGATTGTTCCACTGATAACTTACTTTTTCTATACTTTATCAAATTTTTTTCTAAACGAGCGATTGCCAATAAAGTTATCAATTACGGTTTATTGATAACGTAACTTTCCGAACATATTTGTTATGCGGTAGAAGGAAAAAGTTGAAAAAGCGTTGCTCCGTTGATAACTTAGCTCCAATATATATAAATATGAACAAAATGACAAGGGCAGTTAGTCCAAATGATTGTCTGTCCATTTGTCTGCTCGTGCTTGATGAAACTTCGTACCCTGGAAAATAAGGAGGATACCAAAGTATTGCAGATGGGTCATTAATTGAAAACAGTACCATAACTAATCTCCACAAAAAGTTAAAAAGCTGTCATTTAGTACAACGAATTGCATTAGGAAGAGGCATCTAGGGCTTGAAAAAATTTACAAAGGAAGCGTGGTCCTGCCCGCAAAAAGGTTTAATGCACATTTCTCTTAAACTGCGACTGCTATATTAATAACATTGCCACAGTCACAAAATTTTACACCATAGATGAGTGTAACAACGCACAGCTTTTGGTGAAAACCCATACCTCGGGACCTTATGGCCCAATTTTAACTAAATTCAGTACAAAATATTAAAAGACGCCTACTTTCATTTATACCTACAATTTTAAATTTCATCTGAATCTTCTTCTTCTAGTATACAAACCAAAAATTAATCAATGTGTCCAAATAGGAGCGCTACCTAATGAACAAAAAATTGCTAAAATCGGACTTCTACTGTTCAAAGCCCCAGATACCGAATATGGGGAATAATTGAAAGATTTCCGAACTTCCGACTAAAGTCAGCCGCATTTATCGGTAAATATGTGGGTTATCTTAATTACATTAAGAGTCCAATCTTATTCGTCTTTGTGCCTAAAATAGATAAAATCGTGAGAAAACTTAATACCTACCTATATAGGATCCACCTCTAATGCCTATAACGCTCTGTACAAAGTAGAGAACTACCCATAAATTGGTTTCAAAAGTCAGTCAACAGGTGAGGAGGAATCCCAGAAACACAAACTGGGATCTCTACAGGCAGATACTGGGCAAGAGACTTCGACCTTGCGTGTATAAGTTACATGAAGATATTGAAAGCGGCGTGACTGTATTTTTCATGAATGCACCATTTCAATACGCTTGTCCTACACTGAGGCTCAAGCACAAAAAAAAATTCGTTGGAGGAACAAGGAGCTTGGGTCTTACAGACGTAGGGTACGGGGATTTTTCAACTTGGCTGATCTAGCGGAAGGCGAGGACTGTTGCAATGAGTATAAAGGAAGAACTTTTGTAGCAGATTTGACACGACCAACGAGGTGGTGACGCTTAGGAAACTATTGTTCAAAAGCTTCTCCTTGCCAAACTTGCTTTAAGAAACACTCCAATGGCGGTTCTCATATATTTATATGACAAATAAAAAYGTAATCGATATAGCATACAGCGTAGCATGTACAGCATCCAGTCACTTGTCATCATTTTCTCAAAAACAAGGTTGCCCTAAGGCTAATCAATGGTAAAACGTAGAATTGCTATTTATCAAAAGATGAGAATTTCTTTTTCGTTATCTTCAAGAGTGTGAAGTCGTTTTAAAGGGAGAAGGGAAACATTGGAAATTTAAGTGGTCTAAGTGGTGGTAAGCACAAGTTGTTTTCACAAGCAACAGGTATTCGGCATTTGCTTTTATTCATTAAAAGAATATTTTTTCTCGTTTGAAATTTGTTTACTTTTGAATTTCAAACTTTGAATTTTTGGATAAATTAAATCGTTGACGATATGCTTATCAAATAAGCGTAAAGGAAAATTAAATAATACGCTTATTTCACTTTGTTGAATATATTTTGATTTTTACTATCCATTTTATA
>NW_017535697.1:137862-139340 GCF_001853355.1 Bactrocera latifrons | reverse complement strand
CACATACCATAAGAAATTTCTGACTCTTAAACAAATGTTTTTAAGGAACCCAATAGGTTTGAGCTCTAAAAGAGACGACTTTGTCTCTTCTGTCGGAAAATTATTTGACATCGCTGCTTGTAAATGCATTTATTTTTCTTCTTGCACTTGTTCAAAGGAAAGGAAAGTTCCTATCAATGAAGAACCATTTCTCTTGGATCAGAGAACCAGAAGAATTGGTCGCATTGGAAGTGTTGATCTACCTGAAACAAAAAAGATTACAAAGGAAAATGAACGTAAAGAAAAGCTTTCAAAACGTCATTCAACATCAACACTTACCAGAAAAGTATCAGTTAGAACACGTGACTATTCAGATCAGCCAGACTCTCATACAGACGACAACAATGTAGGTGCGTCGCACATGGATTCTTCCAAAAACAATGCTGATGATGAATTTTCTCTTCCATCCTCTAAAACCAAACAAAACACACTAGTATTAGAACACACTGCTTTAGTTACCCAAAGATTTAGAGTAAGTGATAGAGCAGCGGCCTTGATTGTTTCATCTGCTTTTCTGGATGCCAAAAAAGCAGGTTTGATAACAGAGGATCAGGCTAGCTTTGTCACTGACAAATGCAAGATTAGTCGGGCAAAAAAAAAGTGTTGGAGTTAAGCTCCAAAACACCGAAAGTATTGACTCTGTATATGGGATGTATTTTGATGGCCGCAAAGATAATACACTTACACAAGTCAGCGGAGGTGAAAAGTACTACCGCGCGACTGTCAAAGAGGAACATATTTCTCTTATAGCGGAACCTGGTTGCCATTACTTTGGCCACGTCACCTCTCTTTCAGGGTCAGCTGAGGATGAGACGCAATCTATATAGCAACATTTACAAGACAATTCAGTTGATGTAGAACATCTAGAAGTTGTCGGAGCTGATGACAACAACACGAACGCAGGTTGGAAAGGTGGAATCATTCGGAAACTAGAAGAAAGAATAGGTATGCCACTATAGTAGGTTGTTTGCCTTCTACATTTCAACAATCATTTACATACAGACTTACGGTTTACTCACTTTTGTGGTTCTCAATAATTCAACAGTTCAATCAAAGATGGCCCGCGCCATCTCTATGCTGCAATTCAAAGGTCGAGATACTTACCTGCTGAACTGCGCAAGGCTGTCGATCCATCCATTCAACAGAATGCTTTCTTTGCTCTTCCAGAAAACATTCTTCTTAGTATGACGACTGACGACCAAACAGAAGTCAGAAAGTTGGCCCTTGACCGTCTTCTGGCAGCCAGAGAAGCAGAGTCTGACACTGTAAATGGAAGGGTCAGATGTAATAAAGTGCCAAAGCTGAATTTCAAAGCTAATAATTATTACGATATGATTAACTGGAAGACCTTGACTATTCCGCCAATTCTTTGATCAGTTTCTAACGAAGAACTCATAAAAGCGGGTGACACTGCAGAGGTATGGAAATTTAGTGAATTC
>NW_017535697.1:129098-137722 GCF_001853355.1 Bactrocera latifrons | reverse complement strand
ATAAATTTGACACAGATTCAGACTAAAACAAGCCTGACACACGGTTGGTTGGTTGGGTTGGGCTTGGGAGGAACCCGAAGAGCAGCCACCTCCACGCGGTKGRTTCTRGGTRAMCAATACAGGTTAGCTGAGAGCTGCAACAATTTTCACCTTGCTCTGTGGCGGCGCGCCGCATTTTCGCTCGTATCTCGGGAACGGTTCGTCCTACGGCCATTATCACACACCATTTCGGTAGCAAAGGACGTGACAAATAACTTTTGTTTTATACATTTTGCCATAAGATGAGTATGTCAGGCGCCAGGTAGACAATTTCACGATTTTAGGCGAATTTCCGAAATTTCAAGGCCGGAGTTGGGGTTGAAGATGCAATCCGATCTCAAAACAAAAAGTTGCATTGGAATCAAGAAGTACTAATTCAACTTTTCCGCACTATTAGAAATCCCGAATCGGAAAAAGTCCGGAATCGACCCATCCTATTGTTTTATTTCCCGTTTTTAGTTTTAGAATATTTTTGGATTGGAGGTATTTAGGACAAGAGCTTGAAGAGGAAGGATGACCGCCTGAGCAATTTGCACAAAATGTGCGATTGCATGGCGAGGGGAGATGAGGAGGGAAACTGCACATATCGCAGGCAGGGTTGTTGTTGCAACGTTTCGTTGTGTGCCCTAAAGCTGGCAACTTTTACACCTCATGGGGTTAGGGACTTCGATTTTTTCTGGAAGTTTGTAGAGGTCAAATGAAAGAAGTATCACACCACTACGTCTTTGTTTGCCTTCTATATTTTTAGTGAATTTATACACAAAAGTAACTCCCTGATCTTTTAAATTGTCAACAATTACATCTTCTGCAATGACATTTAGAAATGGGGCGTAAATTGTACCTTTAGAGCAATTAAAATTGTTAATATCGCAAATTCCATTTAATTTCTTTGTTGTAAGAAATTTTTCAGCGATCACCCGATTTTTAACAAGTAAGAGTAGATTACCATCACGTAATTCGGTGATAGATAAAATTTTATGCATAGCGAGGCAAGAGTATTTGGAAAGTGTTTTGTTCGAATCTGCTGCAGATATTAGAACAAACTTTGGGCAATCTTTTTTAATTTCATGCAGTTCTGGGAAATTATCAAGTGGTTTGTATGTAAGTTTTTTCCTTTTGGGGTTGGGGCTAGAGGCAAGCAGAGCAAACCTATCTTCCCCGAATATTCACTAATATGCACTGTCTTTTACGCGAGTAACCGTACGATCAAAGTGAAACGAAAACACGTACACTTATGTGCAAAAAGGAATAAGCGAATAAAGCGTAAAGCGCAAAGCACAAAAGTAAAACCGCGATTAGAAAGCACGTCCGCTCAATGAGAGAGATAGTCGAAGACTGCCTAGCGAAGTTATAAGCTGAGATTGACACCCGCCAAGTAGAAACCACTCCCAATGAAAAGGAAACACTAATCGCCGCTGAAATACACAATTTTTGATGACGAAAACAACAAACATATATTAATATTCCTGTTGACGTAAAGAAAGAGCGACCCTTGTACTAATAAATACAACTCTGTAATATCATAGGGATATTCTCTTGCTCTTGAAAAACTCTTAACGTGCACGAATTGCAGATTTTCCACCAAATGTAACGGCACAACAACAAACACACACATAAAAATATTTGCAAGGGCTGTAAAATATGTCAGACCAAAACACATGTTTATTTTCTTGCAATGACACGTAAAAAAATAATTGCAACCCTGTGCTAGCTGTCACCAGGTTTTTTTTATTCCACTTTGTTAAATTATATCACAACCCTATCAGGTTATGGGCCAATGACATAAAATATTATAGAAAATATTTCAGTAATCGTGTAAACTAAACGTTTCGGTATCTGTTAAACGTGCATTAATTATTTTTAATCAAATAATCTCGAATTTTGTTGCTTGAAAAATGGCGCAAAAATTTAGTTTTCTCACAAACTCAACCAGTGAAAACGAAGAGAAATAAATATATGTATTTTCGGCATATGATGACGTGGCATGTATGCCCAAGCAGAGAATATTGATGTGTTAAATACAATGCTCGCGACAGACTGCAAACGACATCTGTCAAATATTAAAATACACACGTTCTTAAGGACGGACCTATTTTGACAGCTGCACGACTACACGACTGCAGGCCGACAGTTGTCGTTCTCGCTAACTTCAATTTAATCCTATATTTGCCAAAGATAGTATAGTTGGCAGTAGAATGGAAGATAGAGAGATGAGGTAGAGTGGTGATGCCACTAATATTTAAAATGTAAAATTACTCAAAGCTCTAACAAACCTGACGTTATTTTACAAATAAAAGCAAAATATTAAAATTTCATTGAAGTTCAAGGTATTAGTATGGCCACAACGAAATTGTGTCGCAGTAATGGACAACTGCGTTGTTTTGCGTACATGCCGGCCATAGTTATGTTGCTGCCCTCTCACAAACATTCATTTAGTAGTATTGACAACGCCATTTTCAGTTCACTGTCGTGCTGCTGCAGTCTGTCGCGAGCATTGTGCTCCGCACATGAATAAGTTCTTTGATGAAAATTTGACGAAAAATGTGTAGAAATACAGCTCTCTCACATACTGAAGAATATGAAGAGACATAAATATATGTACATATACAGCCTTTGAAACTCCATACGCACGCCCGTAGCAATTCATTTAGCTCTTGCTACCGCTCTCACCATAGATAACTTGATCAGAATCTCTTTTCTTGCTCTCTCACTTGTCAGCTGGCAGGGCACCCTGATCTGTTTTCTGAGCTGGCAACAAAACACAATCAGGGTGCCTTCAACCAGCAGTTAGTGGAAAAGGCGGGATGCCAGAAGAGCAGCGCTATAATTACTTGACGAAATTAGTGTGAAATGAAATTTCATTAAACTGTGCGAACATATTTTGGCAAAATAAATGCATGTAAAATTAATGTATAATTAATGATTTCGGATTTTAGCATTTATATATGTATACATTTTCAAAGTGTTTAATTTAGTGTTTTGTATAATTTATTAAATACCCAAGATAATATTTTTCAGCGGTGGCATCCTTGGCAAATGTTATAAAAAATGCGAGTTTTGACAGCTCTCTCTCGAACCAAAGAGTCTCGTATCAAGTTATCTATGCTCTCACTTTTCCGCGAGCCACAGTACAGCCAGAGATAATGAGATGTTTAACTCCTCTCTCACTGGAAGTGAGAGAACAATTGCTAAACGTCAAAACCACCTAAACTTTGACAGCTGATCGAGTTCAGGAGGTTTTGACGTTTAACAATTGGAAACGAGCGATGGCCAGATTGAAATCTTAGCGAAAAAATACGTAAGCGGAGGGATTTGTTGCATCGTTCAATACCACTTGTAAAATATGTAAAACAATGAAAACTAAATAAATTTGTGAAATTTGAAGGTTTTGTAATTTGAAGCATCATAGTATTATTTTCAATGGAAAATGATTAAAAACATTTAATGATTAAGAACTAACAACCTTAAATCCTATTATTGGGTATTGAAAGGTCAAAAGTCAGTTGTTCTAATATACTTYAAAAAAATTTAAATAGTTTCTCCATATAATAAATAACCACTATATAATAATTTTTATTCGTACTAAATGTTGGTTGTTTTAATTTAAATGCCCAAAAATTGTTATTTTGTCCAATCTGGTCATAATGGAAAATGTTATAAAAAACGCTAATTTTGAGGTGCTCAATGCCTTTATTCCTGGTACAGCCTTAGGGTCGATTGGGCAGCTAACAGAGTTGATAGAATTGTAGTAAGGAATTCACCATTCTCGCTGATATTTAGCAGAAATAAGCACGTTCAATGGCAGAAATATATGTCAAATGACTGAATTCATGCGAGAATAAATAAAGATAAATACTTTGAAGAAAAATATAGGAAGTTACACAAAGAATGTAAAGAAGCATTCTCTGAGTCACATATGCATGCTTATATTGTATTATATGAACCATTGTCACATACATATGCGTGATAATTTAATATTATATGTATAATTTTTTATTTTTTGTACAAAATCGGGAAAAAATAGGTAAAAATAATTTTACTTTTATTTCGCTTTAATTTTATTTTTTTAATTTTTCAAACAAATTATGTTTATTTCCACTCTTACAAAGTGAAGGTGTGCAATAGAATTTCTATGGCATACATGCCATATGTATACATATATTATTTCTTTGGCAAATTTGGCTGTATGTTTACGAAAGCAAATTCGAGCCAAATAAATATATACATACATTCATAATAACAAGTGCCGCACGCATCTTTCGCGTCTCCGTTGCCACGGTCAACCAATGGCCGAAGCTCTCGTATTGTCAAAGAGTCATCACAACGTTGTGTTGTTGGTAGAAATTMCRAGCTGTGCCGAAAGAAACTAACAAACGATCGCCGATTGTTACCGCTTCCCTTGCCGCWGTAACAGCTTCGCCTACAAACTAGCGTAAATATGTATACATATGTATGAGCTTGCATACATATCGACGTTAATTTTTGTGAGCCACGGAAAAACATTTTAGAATTGACAAATACTGTAAATTGACAACAGCTATGGTGCCACTTTTCTCACTTAGAACAAACAACAGAAAGATGTTCAATTTATGATTTTTAGCTATTGCCATCGTCGCGTAAAGACGCTTGATGGCAAAGGCATGCTCGGCAAAGAATGAAGCGATGTCGCTTGTGGAATTTGCTCCTGCGTTTATGAATGATATCGCTTTTGTTGTAAAATTTACTACATTTGGGATTCGCCAATTCGGCTGCCATATTGACTTGTAATGCTTCTGCTAATTGAGACAATTGTTGCTTTTGTAGAACAATGTTTAAATTTTTTGTTGGTGACATATTCACATGTAAGTATGTATGAATGTACATACATATATGAACATGTAGATCAATGTGCGCACAAGTAATACATTGAAAAGTGATAAAATAATTATTTGAATTTCTGAATGCGCACATACGTATACATACATACATATGTACATTTATATAATATGAGCAGATAATAAGATTATGATATAGCATGTGCAGAGACATACAATTAGTATGATAAAAGATGTACAGATTGTTGCGATAAATTATTTTTCTATTAGTAAGAAATATAATACAAAAATATTTATTGTTTACTCTATTATGTAAAAATCAAATAAAAGTATTAAATATGCAAGTCCAAATTGGCTATAAATATTATTATGCTTGCATTCATACAAAATTATACTCATATCATAATTATTTTTACATGTCAATATTGAATTGCTGAATTGAAAACGCAAAAGCATACATACATATATATAATATACATCCATTGCGATTCGCTAGTTGAAAGCAAAAATTGAAGCATGAAAATATGACAATGCTGTTGTTGGGCGTATCATAAGGAGCATGCATACATACAGGGTTCTCATTTACGACTCCGTAGCAGCAAAATTTCTAGAATTATTGCGTTGCTAGCGCTACCGCTCTCTCTTTGTCGGGAGCCACAGCATATCCTTAGTATGTGCTCTACTTTGCTTCGAGTTTTGCTAGGTAAAAAACTATAGCTGTTGCGAGAGCAAAAAATGAAATGTTGCGCTATGCTCTGTTTCGAGAGTGAGCTATCAAAACTCGCATTTTTTATAACATTTGGTAATAATGCCATTGCTGAAGAATATTAGCACTTTGAAAATACATACATTTATAAACGCTAAAATGCAAAATCATTAAATAATTTACATAAATATTTATTTTGCCAAAATATGTTCGCACAGTTCAATGAAATTTCATTTTACACTAATTTTGTCAAGTATTATAGCGCTGCTCTTCTGGCATCCCTCCTTTTTCACTAACTGCTGGTTGACAGCACCCTGATTGTGTTTTGTTGCCAGCTCAGAAAACAGATCAGGGTGCCCTGCCAGCCAAAAGAGGTTCTGATCAAGTTATCTATGGTAGCGGTAGCAAAACATTGGGAGCGGTGGTAGAGCGGAGATAATGAAAATTTTGATGTGCTACAGCTCCCGCATGTGTTCTTTGTTTTTTTTTCCTTTTTATACTAATAGCAGAAACAGTCAAAAACGCTACTCACTTGAATACTCATATTGAAGACAAATTTTATAATTACTACAGTATATCGAGATTGGTAACCCTGCGTTGTGAGAGAGCAATCAGCTGACACGTTTCTATGGCAAAAACCAGAATGCCCTGGAATCCCACGGCATCCTACAGCAAAGAGAAAAGGGAGTAGCGTTTTTCAAGGTCACTTATTTTGGCTGTGGCTATATGGCTGTGCTGCGGCTTCAGACAAAGTGAGAGCGGTAGCAAGAGCTAAATGAAATGCTGCGGGAGTAGCGTAGTTTTTCAAACGCTGCATATGTACATACATATATTTATGTCTTCATATTCTTCAGGATGTGAGAGAGCTGTATTTGTACACATTTTCGCTGTTAAAAATGGAGTATCAAAGAACTTATTTTTCTTCAATATTTTCTGCTTGGTCATACATGCCACGTCATCATATGCCGAAAATACATATATTTATTTCTCTTTATATTCACTGGTTGAGTATGTGAGAGAACTTTAAACAATGTTAACATTTAACAGCGTGAATTCTGTGGTTGTGAGGTGAATTCCTTACTTTAAATCTAACAAATGTTCGCGTCGAACTTGCACCTTCTCTATGCTTAAAGTTCTCTGGTGGAATGCATTGTTCTGTGCGTACGAGTCTTCGTGTCTTACACGAAAGGTAGAACTTGTAAAGCAATTAGTGCAGTGTAAGCTTAGTGACTATAGATCAGAGCAAGAATATGTGAATGCTGTTGTGACGACTCCAATTAATGTCAAAAACGTTGGTCTTAATGTAGAGGATGAGCTGACAGCTTCGTTTAGATTAGCAGGGATCGAATCGTTACATCCGTGCACGGATCGGCGAACATACAAAATAAAATTACGTGATACGTCAATAGTGTAGGTATATAAAAAAAAAAAACAAATTATGAACCCTCATTAACAAGAGGATTGGAATCTTAAAAAGACGGTGGAGAATTGTAGGATATGGCAAGAGAGGAAGATATCACCCCACAAAAGTGGAAGATTTGCTAACGTTTGTGTGGCATTACATAATATCTGCATAAAATTTACAATAAGTTACGACCCTCAAAGTTGCGAATCCTATCACACAAAACTAAAGTATTCTTTAATAAATTCAAAAGTGTATATGTCCTTTATATTGTAAATAATTTTATTTTTAATGTCAATTAAAATAAAAAATTTTGATCATATAAGTATGTCGGCGCAGTAACAACTGTAGTTTAATATAAGTAGTGAATACTGTGGTTTTATATATGTAGTGTATACTGTAGGCTCACTTTTACTTCGCTCTGTTGTACTTGTTCATTTCTAATAAACTTCGTGTGTATTTATGATCGCTTTTGCATTTTTGTTTCTCCAACGCCAGTGAACTGTAACTAAACGAATAAAGCTGAGAGCGAGGTGAGAGCTAAAGGCTCTGCCGAGTGTGGCCCTGAATGCTTGGATGTTGCTGAATTACGAAAAGTAACGAGTAGGTGTAATGGTGGTTGAATGGCGTCAGCGAAGGCAATACTTTTTGGACGGTGGAGATAAACGGGGTGTTCAGGGACTCACTGCGCCAATCAGTCCGGGTTACAATTTTAATAAAATAAGGAAACCAATAATGTCTTGCAAACAGAATGTCAACGGAATTGCTGAGGCCATTCCGGCAAATACATTTTGTTTTTTTTTTTTTTTAATTTTTAATGAGATTCATTGGTTTCTTAATAATGTTCTTTATTACTAAAAATTATAAAAAACATAAAATTGTTGTATTGTAAAATTGACGATTCGAACGAACGGATACGTTTAGATACTCGTTCACGTATGTCATGATGCCAGATTACGATAGAAGCGTTTACGATCACATATGTCATAATACGAAATACAGGCTTTGGCGAGTGACATGAGGAACACAATGCTTGCGACAGACTGCATCAGCACGACAGTGAACTAAAAATGGCGTTGTGAATCCTACTACATGAACGTTTGTGAGAGCGCGGCAACATAACTATGGCCGGCATGTACGCAACACAACGCAGTTGTCCATTTTGCATGTAATACCTTGCACTTCAATGAAATTTTAATATATTGTTCAAAGTGAAATTTGTAAGCAAAAAATAAGTAAATAAGGTTTAAATTATCAATTGTTATTATAAATGATGTAACAGAGCTATTTTAGGCTTTTATTTGTAAAATAACGCCAGGTTTAGAGATTTGAGTAATTTTACATTTTACATATTAGTGGCATCATCATCATAGGTCCGTCCATTAGAACGTGTGTATTTTAATATTTGACAGATGTCGTCTGCAGTCTGTCGCGAGCATTGTATTCAACACATGATACGTTCCCCAGGTCTATCATAATTTGATAGGCACCGCAAATGTTGTAATACTATGTTCGGACCGACAACGAAAACATGTTTTCGTGGCAAAAACTGGTTTTCGTACGAAAACTTGTGTTTTCGTCCATGTAAAATCTGTCAAACGAAAACACAGTTTTCGCTGAAAACTAATTGAAAACTTACATTCCACTCATTATAATCGGTGCC
>NW_017535697.1:121719-129008 GCF_001853355.1 Bactrocera latifrons | reverse complement strand
CCTTGCACCGTGCAGAAATTGCAGAATTTTCCCTTTGGTGCAACGGCATAACAACAAACACACGTAGAAAATTGATTGCAATGGCTGTAAAATATGTCAGACTAAAACCCATGTTTATTTTCCTACCATCATATATCACTAGACTCTGCAATGGGTGCTCTCTTGGCTTTGCATATTTCGGTAAAGGATTTTTGCATTTTGTGTCATCGTGAAATCTTGCATGAGTAAGAGAATACCGCTCTTAATAGTTGTCAGTGAAAACTCATCGAAAACACACAATGTCGGTCCGAACGACTTAGATTGCCCAACATACAAATGTGTTTTCAAAATGTTTTCAATGTCGGTCCGAACATAGTATAAATGATCTGTATCGTTTAAATTGTAATATTGAGTACAATCGTGATTCGCCAAGTCAAAATTCATTTTATACTCGTGACGATTATAATTTATGGCATAGAAGAATGGGGCACATTTTTCAAGAATATTTGAAGAAAGTGAAATGTACTTCTGAGGGTATAAACTTTGGAAAAATTAATACGAAAAAATGCGTAGTTTGTGTGAAAGGAAGGCAAACGAATGCATCATTTAACCCTTTCGACCCCAACGTTGCTTCTGGCAATTTCTGCTGTTTAGCGATTAACTGTAAGCGTTGTCTTTGTTTTGATCAGCTTATACTTAGTTATTACGGTAGTTGTCTTGGAATTGAGTGAAGCAAATTCACTTTTGAAGATCATTTAGCAAAGTTATTTCACAGAAAGTGAGTGTGCTTCACCGAAAATTGTGTTGTGTAATTCGGAAAAGGCATTAAATTTGTTAATATACTTTGATAAAAATAAGTAAAATAAAAAAGTGTAAACTGAATATAATTAAACTTACTTTATGTTTAACTGTTATGGAGACTAATTTCATCTGTCTTAGCTAATAACTAGGTGAGTAATTTTCAAAGTTCTAATGCTGCTTGTGGGCAACCTTGGGCTTCGTAAAAGAATTATATGTGCAAATTTTTTTTCAGTGTATCTCGAGAATTAATAACGGTAAATTTTTTTCCAGAATGTGGTATTCGTCGTTCACATATTTTGTTTGTATATAGGGTTTAACATTGTTTCATTTGAATTACCGTTAATTGAAAATGTCACTGCGATTTGTATTTTTCATAGAAAATTAGTATATGTACAAATTCATCTATTTTTTCATATATGTAAAGTTTGTATTTTAACTGAAGTAAAAAATTGGAAAACAAGTAAGTTATAGGTATTAAATATAGTGCGTAGAAAAATAATTTATTATTTTAGAATAGTTATATAGTTAAAATGCCACGTGGTACAGAACTATCGGATGAAGAGCAGGGTAGGATAATTTGAATGCACTAAGCTGGCATAAGCATTGGACGAATTACTGCGTCAGTGAACCGACATCTTAATACAGTTTCAAATTATTTGAAAGTCCTGAAAATTATGGTGTCATAAAGCGTACTGGTCGGTTACCAGCAGTTGATTAGCGGACCACGAGACGCAATCATCACTTAGCAATTAGCGAAGGTATGAGTTGCAGGCAGAAAAAAGAAGAATTAGGCTTACCAATCACTAGACAGCGTCTTCAGCAAATTATGAAGCATGAATTGGGCCTCAAGCTTGAGTCAAAACTAGTTTAGCCGCGAATGAAAAAGCAACATAAAGATGCTCGTATTTTATTTTGCGACAAATATCGGTTTTGGAAGGAGGAGTTTGAAAATGAATTTTTAGTGACGAAAAAAAGTTTAATTTGGATGGTACAGATGGTCATCACAAATATTGGAGAGACCACGCCCCCATTCATGTGTCACGCGCTACGAAAGCATTTTTTCAGTCCCGGAATATCCAATTATTGGATTGGGCAGCTTTGAGTCCTGATCTTAACCCCATAGAGGACCTTTGGGGTATACTTACTGCTAAAATATATGCACATGCAAAGCAGTATGATACTATTAAGCTGTTAAAAAGTGCTATTGTATCAGAGTGGGAGAAAATTGAGCTAACTACTTTGCAAAACTTAGTAGGGTCCATGCCACGAAGACTGTGCATGCTAAAACTGCAAAAGGATGATACTACTACATACTAAAAATATTTAAAACATCAATTACTTGAAGTTTTTTTTTTATATGCGTGTTAAAATAACATTGTATATGAATTTTGAGAAGTTTTCTATTTTGCACATATAATTATTTTCTATGGAATTAAAGTAAAATAATTTTTTTTATTACAAAAAATTATAAATAATTAAAATTTTTTTGTTTAAAACATCTTATAAAGCCATAAAAAAACTGTAAGCCATCAAAATATTTGTATTTTTGATACTTTAAATTTAAGTTAGTGTATTGCACATATAATTCTTTTACGAAGGTAAGGAAGAGAAAGCATAGACAAATGCAGAAATTGAAACGATCGTAAACTTTGAATGGGATGTTTCAACTGATAAAGAAAGTGAAAATGACATGGAAGACACTTCCACAGTATTAGAGAACAATTTGGATGGGATAATGGAAAAAGGAGAAAGCATAAAGATTGGATTTTTTGAAAATATGAACAAAGATGAACGTGAGAAGGAATCTTGTAATGTTGTTGCTTTGAAAAAGTTGACCCCAAGGCACTTAAGTGAAGAAAACAGGTAATTTCAATCTCCCGAGAGTATTTGGGAAGAAGACAAAGCCTGGAGAAGCGACAAATTGATGATTTTTTGATAGCCGCGTAATTGATTTGCTGACAATGTAAACTTCAAGAACACGGCATTGAGCTAAAATGTACTAGAGAGGATATCATACGTTACATTTTGCTGTTCTTGGGTGTTCTAAAATTACCACAACTCAAAATGACATAGTCGAAAGACTTAAAGCTACATATGTATAACCGATTCAGAGCCAAGCGGAAGGTTGAACAAATTAAGAAATGTTTACATATTAACGATAACTCTAAACAACCCAAAACAGGAGAGTCTAAATATGATAAGCTGTACAAGGTAAGCCCTTTATTACAGATTCTCAAAGAAAATTTTGGTAAACTATCCCAGGAAAAACGACTCAAAATTTTTATCAAATACTTGTTAAATGAATAGAAAACCACTAATATTAAAAAAAAAAATTTCATTTCACGCGAAAAAAGTTGGGGTCGAAAGGGTTAAAAACAATGTTACTCGAGCAGAAAACTTTATTGTAATGCGTCCAAAGCATATAGACTGTTCAATCCGAAAACGCAGAATGTTGTAATAAGTCGTCATGTTGTTTTTATTGAAACAGAAAATAAAAATGTAATTGAAACGGAATATTGTTGTGAAATTCCTGACGGATGTGAATCTTTCAACATTGACAATTCGGAAGAGGTAGAGAGTAAAGAATCGCCAATGGTTGGAAATACGCAAACGGAATATATAAATAAACGCGAGAGTCAAGAAAAGATGGTTTTTTGTAACCGAAAATGCAGATGAGTGGAGAGTTCATGCTGAAATAGACTCTCTCCATTCGAACAAAACATGGTGTTTAATACAATTACCTATTGGTAAGAAAGCCATTAAATCTAGGTGGGTATTTAAAACCAAAATAAACGGTAACAGTTAGGTGATACGACGTAAGGCTAGATTAGTGATCAGAGGATATAATCAGAAAAAAGGTGTTGATTATGGAGGAACGTTTGCCCCTGTAGTTCGATACATATTGCAGTTAGCTGCACGGAAAGACTTGTTAGTACATCAATATATAGATATGGTGCAGCCTGATGGTTTTGATGACAACACTGGGCGTGTGTGTAAGCTGTTGAAATCCTTATATGGACTGAAGCAGTCCAGTCAATTTTGGAATGAGAAATATCTAGCAGCAATCAGGTTGCGACACCAATCGACTTAAATCAACTCAATCAATGAAATGTGTCCAACAGATGATACAGAGCAGCATGAAATGTGCAGTAGGCTGTTGGTTGCTTGTTATTCGCCACACATGTAACGCGACCTTTTAGTTTTGCAGCTAATCTACAGATTCGTTTTTCTACAAATCCAGTAAAAGTACACTGGGTTACGGTAAAACGTGTAATGCGTTATCTAAAAGGTACCATTAACAGGGGAATTATGTATAGCAGGATGTAAATGATCTCACTGGATATTATGACGCAGATTGGGCTAGTGAAATTGACGAAAGACGATCTACGATGGGCTATATGTTTAAGCTTCAGGGTGGTCCGATATCCTGGTGCACACGAAAGCAGCGTAGTGTTGCTTTATCATCGACAGAGGCCGAATTCATGGCCATGCCAGCAGCTATTCAAGAAGCAACTTGGTTAATATGTGTCTACAGTCTAAATTCACATCACTTATGGTAAAAGGTATGGTACTTTACTGTGACAATAACAGTGCTAACAAGTGGCCTTGAATATCTGATATTCACCTCATACAAAACACGTGGATATAAAAGAAAATTTAGAAAGCGGCAAGATTAAATTGACTTATATTCCAACGAACGAGATGTTAGCAGATATTTTGACAAAAGGTATTGCTAAAGAAAATCATTTTAATATTTGTAAGCCACTTGGACTTTTTAAGAATTAATAAAATTTTTTTCTTTGCTATTATTTAAAACATGAAATTATGTATCAAAATGTATGCATGAAATGTAAAGAACAAAAAGTTAATTTATAAATATTTATTATAAAACGTGTCGTTCAGGAAAAGTGTTAAAGTAAAGAAAGAGCGACCCTTTGTGCTAATAAATACAACTCTGTAATATCATACATATGTTTATGCTGAATTAATGAATAAATATGTCCTCCTCTTCCTGTTTTTATTTCAAGCTACACAAGTTTTTTTTTTTTATCCATTGTGTTAAACCCAGAGTAAAATCTTTCTAGATAAAACTCCTTTGCGCCCACGCCTCCACAGAAGCGACATTTCTACTTATTTAAAATAGTATATATATACTAGTGCATGCCTTCGCATGTATATACTACAGTCGGAAAATACAGCCTTCATGGCGAATGCTCTTTAAAAGCGTTGAGTCTGATTGACTTCACAAGGTTATCTGTAGTATTAGATTCCAGAACAATAAAATTCATAAAGCTACCTGGCTGTCTCCGGATCGAAAAGTTCATAACCACATCGATGATGTTGTTTCAATGTCTTTGATGTGCGGACGTTTTGACGATCTAATATCGACGCGGACCACTACCTTGTTGCAGCGAAGATACACATACGCCCAGCAAAGTCCGTCCGTCAACAAACACAAAGAAAATACGATGTCGAAAATCTACTAGCTGTAAGCAAAACCATTGATTTTCGTAAAGGTCGAAAGAAAAGCTGGTACGAAGGACCTTCGTGTCGAAGAACAGAGAAGGTGGATGCATCATCTCTTTGTAAGATACGGTTGGAAGAAAGAATGGCCGACGATTGAAGACAATCGTTACCGTAGGATAATCCTCCTTAATATTGCATGAACTGCCGCTCTTTCTGGACTTAGTATTCTGCAAAGCTAACACCAAAAGCTCCGTCAAGAATGGAAAGTACCTCTCCGAGCCACTCGTTCTTCAATCGACTGCAGATCTTAACAGAGAAGGTACAATCTTCTATGAAAGCGTAGTGCTGTTGGCGTACGCCGTTAGTTCTGCAGAATCACTATTGCCAACAGGTGATACTTTGGGTTGAGTAGTCAATTGAAAAGTAAAAACCTTTCTCGACGAAGAACGACCATACTATACAAGTACTTCATCATTCCCGCCCTGGTATATGTTGCGAAGGCATGCACTAGACAACATCTGATGAATCGGTGTTACAAGTTTTCGAGCGATAGGTTCTTCAGAAGAATTATGGTGTTTTGCGCATTGTCAACGGCAAGTACCACAGAACGATGAGCTGTGCGAGATGTATGGCGATATTTCAGCAAATCAAGAGAACACTCCAGCTTTGAAGGTTTTCGACTCAACTCGATGGTGGAGGCAGAAAAATAGGAAGATCTCCACCCCATTGGAGAGATAGAGAGGTGGAGAAAGACCTTGCTGCACTTGGTATCTCGAATTGGCGCCAAATAGTGAACAGATGAAACGACTAGCGTGGTGTTGTTAACCCGGCTATAACCGTGTAGCGGGGACAGTGCCAGTAAAGATGAAGAATGTCTGGAGTCGTTCTATTGCCTCTTTTACAAGCACGAAATAAAGGAAACAAAACGCCATCAAAAAAATTTGCCCATGTCATGTTACTTACTTAAAATGTTGAACTTCATTAATATTGTGATTTTAGAAGGAGCAGATCAACGAAAATTATGAGAGGGAATATTTGAAATATTCTTTCAGTACTTACATAATTGTGTTCCCTTGAATTGTGGAATGGACTATTAGCAGTATAACCCATGTATGTGCTTGGATACGTTTTTGATTGCGTTATAGAAAGTGTTTAGGTCTACATAAATGACGCGCAAACCGAATACAATTTTTTTCCTGACTTGGTACAACTTTTTTTAAGTGGAGTTTGATATTCATTTGTCACTTGTTTAGTATGTGTTTGACAGCTCTTAGTGACAACACACATTTTGTCTAGCGATTTTTACCCTGGAATTGAACCAGTTTGCTTGAAATTTTGTGTTTCCAAAGAAATATCGATTGCCGAATATTTGAAAATGTTGCAGAAGTCTGTGGAAAATCTATTTTATCATGAGCACATGGATTTACGCGGCAGAAAGTGTGCAGTCAATGTCGTCAAGCCATCGAAAATTTGCTTAGTGCTAGTCGTCTATTCACCTATATTATTGATTATAACATCAAAACGTTAAAGATATTGCTTACAAATTTCTTTTAGATCGATACAATACGTTTTGGTTTTGGGTATACTAAACTCGTACCATCATCAGTGCTTGTGAAAGACTTTTAAAACACAAGTTCATTAGTTCTATAACAATAATCAAACAATTGAAGTTGGTAAACATAAACACATCATCTACTATAAAATAAATATAGTTTAAAAAAACTAAAAAACACGCTTTTAAAGCATATCAAACTAAAAAGTGAAAAATAATTCTTTGTATAAACTAACAATAATAATGAAGGAAAAATTCTTGGATTATTGTGAAAATAGCGTGGAATGCTCGATTTATRAAAAATATGTCACAAAGCACTCCACGCTTTTCTCACAATAATCCAAGAATTTTTCCTTCATTATTATTGTTAGTTTATACAAAGAATTAATCGTTCATGAATAATCTTCATACATATGCTGAAYAGTTTGCGTGAAATATCAGTTTTTTCGCGTTGAATTTGCTGTATTGCCTGCGCAATTCCAGAATCTAT
>NW_017535697.1:106856-114959 GCF_001853355.1 Bactrocera latifrons | reverse complement strand
ATACATACATACAAGTGAAGCTAATAAAAGCGTATTAAAAATAAGACGGGTTTCCTTCCTGATGCTATAACTCCAGAACGCAAGAACCGATATCCACGACTTTGCATTCGCTGGAAATGTCTCGGGCTCGGTGAGGTTTATTCAGGAAAAGTTTCAACAGAAAAGCGGGAAAATCATTTTTATCATACAGTGCCATCTCTGATACATAGCATGTACTACAAACCAATATTTTAAGTAGATGGCGCCGGTGCGTGCACATTGCACAACGTCTGTTGTGCAAATTTTAATTCAATTTCAACAGCAGGCATTTGTCTTTAAGGTGGTAAGTTGAACTGTGTAAATTATGTGGATCGTGCATTTGTGGCTAAATTCACCATTCTGCCCATAGTCCAAAATGCCTAGAGGACGAGGTGCAAATATCGGCCAACGCACAACACTTGCGAATAAAGGCAAAATATAATAAGAGAAAATGTCCGATTGAGACAACTCGTGAGGACACGAAGACCATTGGCATCACACAATCGCTTTGCATTCCAATATGATCTCTGAAGTGGAAAAGTCAAACTGGATCCATTAATTACACCACCACAGCCACTAAAACCATTGTTCGATGGAAGTGATCCCGATTCCAGCCATTTTATTCAACACATCCTCGAATACAATAACTGCTTTCGCATGACTTCCTTTGAAGCTAATATCATTCGAGAAGGCGGCAATGTGCAATATACAGGGAACACAACAATTAAAGAGACGAATTATTGAACAGTGGCAAGCATTTTTTCACGCTAATAATGCTGCGGTTAATATGTTCAAAACAGCATTGGACCGAACATGTGCGAAAATTCAATGCACCCACAGTTAATGATGTTGCTGCAATTATTGTTGACGATCCAACTAAATCGCAAGACATTGCCGTTCAGCGAAGAAACAATATCATGCAATCGTGTTTATTACATTCTTATAAAAATAATAAAATTTATATTATTGTAGTTATTTTTTTAATTGGCCTAGACACCGCTTTCGCTTAACAATAGCGCGCCAGTCGTTTCTTCTTTTCGCTACGTGGCGCCAATTGGATATTCCAGGTCCGTCTCCACCTGGTCCATCCAACGGAGCGCAGGTCTTCCTTTTCTTCTGCTTCAACCGGTGGGTACAGCGTCGAATACTTTCAGATCTGGAGTGCTTTCGTCCATTCGGACCACATGACCATAAATCTTTCGTAGAACTTTTCTATCGCAAACTCGCATTGACTTTGCTTCTCAATTGCCTACTCAGTCCGAAGTAGCACCTGTTGCATCCAGGCTGACATTCTTATCTACGACTTCAAAGTTATTACTGTCAACAGTGACGTGAGAGCCAAGTCGCGAGTGCGACGACTGTTTGTTTGATGACAGGAGATATTTCGTCTAGCCCTCGTTTACTGGCAGACCCATTTGTTTTGGTTCCTTGTTCAGTCTGGAGAAAACAGAACTAACGGCGCGGGTGTTGAGGCCGATGCTATCAATATCATCGGTATACTCCAGCAGCTGTATACTCTTATAGAAAAAGGTACCTCTCTCTTTAGTTCTGCAGCTCGAATTATTTTCTCCAGAGGCAGGTTGAAGAAGTCGCACCTTAGGGAGTCACCTTGTCTGAAACCTCATTTGACATCGAACGGCTCGGAGAGGGCTTCCGCATTCTGATGGAGCTTTTGGTGTTGCTCAACGTCAGTCTACACAGCCGTATTAGTTTTGCGGGGATACCCAATTCAGACATCGCGACATAAAGGCAGCTCCTTTTCGTGCCGTCGAAAGCAGCTTTGAAATCGACAAAGAGGTGGTGTGTGTCGATTCTCCTTTCACGGATCTTTTCCATGATTTGGCGCATGGTGAATATCTGGACGGTTGTTGATTTGCTTATCCCAGAGCACACTTAAATTCCAATCGAGTTCGTCTTCTCCTGGAAAAGTGTTCCTTCCATAATTTAAGTATGCTCTGAGCATCGGTGACTAGATCCCCTTTGGGCGTTCTACAAGAGTATGCTCCGGTCTTGAAACTTTATGTAAGCCGCATTTTTTCGTAGAATTTCCGAGCATTACCTATGTCGGCCAGCTTATTAAGCTGTTCGTACTCACGCATTTCGGCCTCTTTCTTTTTCTGTCTTCAAATGCGTTTCGCTTCCTTCTCCAACTTAAACTCTCGAAGTAGACAGCCTATTTTCTTTTGGCTGCGACGCGGCATTAATTGTGGTACCAGCTGTTCTTTTGCACTTTCCGTTTGCAGCTGTACGTAAGGAGTTTAAAATGCCGTCCCACAGTTCCCTTATACCGAATTGTGCTCTCAGAGAGCAGGAGTGCAAGCCGAGTAGAAAATTATCCGGCTGTCTGTTGAACGTCGAACCTTCCTTGTATTTGTTGGCGTGCTTTGTTTGCTGCCAGAGGCGGGAGCGAATCTTGACTGCAAGAAGATAGTGGTTCGAGTCGATGTTAGGATCTCAGAGTGCACGCACATCTAAAACACTGGAGACGTGTCTTCCGTCTGTCACAACATGATCGGTCTGGTTGGTGGTTTTTCGATCCGGAGACAGCCAGGTAGCTTGATGAATCTTCTTATGCTAGAATCTAGTAATACAGGTAACAATATTTCGAGCCCCGGCGAGGTCGATCAGCCTCAACCCATTGGGGTATGCTTCCTTGTGGAGGCTGAATTTACCGACCATAGTTCCAAAGATACCTTCTTTGCCCACCCTGGGGTTTAAGTCGCCAAGCACGATTTTGATATCGTGGCGGGGGCAGCTCTCAGAGGTGCGCTCCAAGCACTCATAAAAGGGATCTGTGGTCACATCGTCCTTCTCTTCTGTCGGGGCGTGGGCGCAAATCTGCGATATGCGATATATGATAAAGAAAAAAATTCATACATTTTGTACATGTATGCATAGAACTTCTATTTTAAAAATGAAATTGGACTGGACTCACAATAATTTCCGCTAAGGGTCTTTCAGAGGGGTGAGATACTTATGTTTATATTATTTCTCTTCCTTCTCGTTTTATGCAGTGTGTAGCAGTCCTCCTCTCTGCTTTCCTGTTGGATTTGCCTCCCGTCCTTAATTTTCCTTGTTGTTATTTTCTTTATTTCCATTAAAACGCGCCCGCTCTTAGTTTTTGGTAAGCTTTTTGTTAGTTGTGTTTTAATTTGTTTCGCGCAGTTTATTATAATATATTTGCACTGTTACTATCTATGTACATACATATATAATATGAGTATCTTGTACTCTGTATTTTTATTTTTTTGGTAAAATTTTTTTTATAGGGGCCTTTCAAAGAGGCTCGAAGGACCATTTGTTTAGTTGTATTTCTTTTATTCACCCTGATGTCGGTGATATACTCACTTGCACTTGCACCTTGGATATTTACTAAAATCGCAATTCGCAATTTTTTTAAATAGTTCTCTTTCAAACGAATATATTTTATTTTTATTTCTTTATTTTTTTGTCCAATGCCTATTTAGATTCTTACAAAATGTACTTGTTCTTTATACAAAATTAACCAATTTGGTTTTCACTTAAACAATTTTAAAATTATTTATTTCACTATTGTTTCGCAGCGTTGCTTCGACGGACGTACCGATGGCGGTTTTCGATTGAGCCAAGGTGACTCCCTATCGTGCGTCAGCTTCAATCTGCTGCTGTAGAAAATATTTCGAGCTGAAGAACTTAATCCAGCAGGTACAATCTTTTATAAGAGTGTGCAGCTGATGACGTATACCGATGATATTGACATCCACCCCGTTGGAGGAGCAAGTGCAGAAGGACCTGGCTTCGTCTATTTTGGAACCAGTATAAACACCACCAACCCGGAAATTCAACGCAGGATAACTCTTGCCAATAAGTGCTACTTCGGACTGAGTAGGCAATTGAGAAGTACAGTCCTCTCTCGACGAAAAAAAATACAAACTCAATAAGTAACTCATAATTCCCGTCCTGCTATATGGTGCAGAGGTTCGATGGTGCGTGAAAAGTTCTGCGAAAGATTTATGGTCCTTTGCGCGTTGTCCTCGGCGAATATCACATTTGATGGAACGATGAGATTTATTAGTTTAGCGAACTGAAAGACAGCAGCTACGCTGGCTAGGTCATGTCCGAATGGACGAAAACACTCCAAAAGAAATTCCACTATAAAAGTATTCGACACTGTACCGGCCGGGTCTGGCAGAGGAAGGGGAAGACCTCCACTCCGTTGGAAGGACCAGATGGAGAAGTACCTGGCTACGCTTAGAATATCCAATTGGCGCCACGTAGCGAAGAGAAGATACGATTGTCGCGCTGCTGTTAACTTAGATATAATCGCGCAAGTGGTGTCTACGCCATTAAAGAAGAAGAAGATTTAATTCAAAGTATTTCTTTATTTCATTTTAAGTATTCAGTAGGGTAATCTGGCCGGTTTTTGTACTCTCGCAACAAAGTTGCTAAAGAGAGTATTATAGATTTGTTCACATAACGGTTGTTTGTAAGTCCTAAAACTAAAAGAGTCAGATATAGGGTTATATATGTGGAGTACTGGTTTATTAAGACACGTCTGGGCGACGTGGTAACCAAAATCCAACTGACATACTTAGCTTAGAACATAATATCTTATATGCTTATTTAGGTAACGGTGATCGACAAGCATCAGGTGATGCTGCTGTCAATATGTAATGATATTATTATAGCTTAATTAATGTATGTAAGAGGAAAGCAGTACTGTAATACACAGGATAACAATGTAAAGTAGAATGTAGGATGGTTAAGTTAAGTTGCACTAATATAAATGAACTTAGTATTAACCTGTGAATGCATGAATKAAATAAATTTAAAGATATGTTTAATGTGGGTGTCGCCACATATCTCCCCTGCGGGAAAAAAAGGAAAATTAGCAAGAATTTTTGTTTTGAATTATGAAGANTATGCTTATTTAGGTAACGGTGATCGACAAGCATCAGGTGATGCTGCTGTCAATATGTAATGATATTATTATAGCTTAATTAATGTATGTAAGAGGAAAGCAGTACTGTAATACACAGGATAACAATGTAAAGTAGAATGTAGGATGGTTAAGTTAAGTTGCACTAATATAAATGAACTTAGTATTAACCTGTGAATGCATGAATGAAATAAATTTAAAGATATGTTTAATGTGGGTGTCGCCACATATCTCCCCTGCGGGAAAAAAAGGAAAATTAGCAAGAATTTTTGTTTTGAATTATGAAGATATTTTGACTTCTATGTATTGTAGTAGAAAGATCAGGATTTGTGTTGCTGGCAGTTATGTTGCATAGGTTATATCCAGACGGATTGGATGGTTGATGCTCGATATCATCATTACAAARATAAGCTGGTTTTAGCCGATCGATGGATATGTGTGCAGGTTTTCCATATAATAGCACTTTGAAGTATTTTTCATATCTGTCCATAACTGGGAAGGGTCCATCATATGGTGATGAAAATTATTGTTTTACTTTGTCGTTTCGACTAAAACGTGCGTTGAATTCGCGAGATCCTTTGAAATGAAGATTTTCTCTCGGTTATGACGAGAAGCAGGCGTAGGCGTTAAATTTTGAAACGCTTTYCTTAGCGTTTTAACGAGTTCAGGTGCTTGGATTATTTTATTTGATGGTGTTAAAAACTCACCGGGGAGTCTGACTGGCTCACCAAAAACAATTTCTGCTGGTGTGGTTTGGACGTCTTCCTTGAATGCAGGTCACAGTCCTAAGAGAACTGCAGGGAGTGCATCGTACCAACTATCGTTGTGGCAGAGAAGAGATGATTTCAGTTGTCGATGAAAGCGTTCGATAAGTCCGTTTGATTGTGGGTGATAACTCGTTGTTCGTTGATGTTTAAAACCGAGGAGATCAGCAAGCTTTCTGAAAAGACTCGAATTGTCCTCCAAGGTCGGTTGTTATTCGAAGTGGGATTCCAAAGTAGGAAATCCAAGTTTGCATGAGTGCRTGTGCTACTCGGTCAACTGTGCCGTCAATAAGTGGAGCGGCTGCTGRATAGCGTGTGAATCGGTCGATTGTTGTGAGACATTGGGTGTGTCCTTTTGAAAGTGAAAGTGTCACCAAGTCTATGTGAGTATGCTCAAATCGACACGAAGGTGGCTGGAATGTTGCGATGGGTGAAATTGTATGACATGAAATTTTATTGCGTTGGCATTGAATGCATGCTTTGGTCCATGTGATGCAATCCTTGTTGATTGATGGCCAAACATATCTTTGTGTGATAAGGCGTCTTGTAGTTCGGCGGGTGTGAGACTGAATGAAGAGTCTCGAAGATTCGCCGTCTTAGTTGTTGTGGAACGAACGGACGTGCTGTACCCGTAGATATGTCGCAGTATATGTCCGTGGTATTGGTGTTGAATTTGCGTAACTCTAATGGTGTATTCGAGCTGTTGAGTAGTTGCTGAAGCTCTGCGTCGTTGGTTTGAGCGCATGCAAGTTCTTTGGATGTAACTGCTGTGTGAATGGCATCGACTCGAGATAAAGCGTCCGCACCGATATTGCTGGAACCGGATATGTGCCGTATATCGGTGGTAAACTGACGGATATAATCAAGTCGTCGAAATTGCCATGGTGAAGCGCGTTCGGGTTTCTGTTTGAATGCGTGCATTAARGGTTTGTGGTCTGTGTAGATTGCGATGTGTCGCCCCTCAAAAATATGACGAAAATATTTCACTGCTTCGTATACTGCGTTGAGTTCACGATCGTAGGTCGATCGTTTCTGAACAGATGGTGCAAGTTTGCGACTAAAGAATGCAAGCGRTTGSCAATGTTCGCCAATACGTTGCTGAAGCGCGGCACCAATTCCGCATTNAGATGCGTCTGAAAAGDTGGCCCACTCGGAATTGTTATCCGGGTGTGCCAAGAGTGTTGCGTTAGCAAGAGATTTCTTGCAGTTTGAAAATGCGTTTTSTAGCGATGTTGTCCAGTTTATTGGAGTTTTTCCGTTGATTTTAGGACCTTCGAGTAGCGTGTTGAGTGGCGCAAGTAAGTTTGCTGCGTTCTTAATAAATTTGCGGTAAAAATTGTTTGTACCAATGAAGTTGCGGAGCTTGGTGATTGTTGAAGGTCGAGAATAGTCGATGATGGCTTTGACTCGTTCCGCAAGTAGTTTTATTCCATGGGCGGAAATTGTATGCCCTAGAAACTCGATTTGTTTGAGACCTAGACATGTTTTTGTTGTGTTGATGACTAAGTCATATTGCTGAAGGCGTTGAAAAAAATGTTGTTTGCGTTCTGCTTCGTTGGCAGATGCGACCAATAGATCATCAATGTATGCGAAAACGAAAGGTAGATCTCGGGTTACCTCATCGATAAAGCGTTGAAAGGTCTGCGCTACATTTCGGAGTCCGAAGGTCATAAATGGGAACTCGAAAAGACCAAACGGTGTGATTATAGCCGTTTTGTGGACATCTTCTTTAGCTACTGGAATTTGATTGAAGGCACGAATAAGGTCGATGGTTGAATAGAAGGATGTACCATGTAAGTTTGCGGTGAAATCTTCTAAGYATCGAACTGGGTACCGATCTGGTATGGTACGTTCGTTGAGATCACGGTAATCGCCGCGTAGGCGCCATTCGCCACTATTTTTGGGCGCCACATGTAGAGGTGATGACCAAGGGCTGTCTGACGGTCTTGCAATGCCCAGTTTTATCATCTTTTGAAACTCATCTTTTGCGATGTTTAGTCGTTCGGAAGCTAATCGCCGAGCACGACTGCTGACTGGAACGCCAGGTGTTGTCTCAATATGATGTTGCGTTGTATGTGAAATTTGTTTAGGTTCACCATCGGGACGTGTAATCTTAGGATATTCGGTAAGCAGTTGTCAAAATCGTGATGATTGATTCGGCTGTTGGAGTTTGATCGACTGTACAGTCACGCTTTTAGTTGTACCTGAGGTGCACAGTCGTGTGGTTTCGTCGATGAGTCGTTGGTTTTTGAGGTCGACGAGGATGCCATAGTGTGAAAGTAAATCGGCGCCAATGATTGGATTGGATACATCTGCCAGTATGAAGCGCCATGTTAGCGCTCTGCGCCGTAAGTATTAACGGGTGTTCCGTTAACTGCGATGAGTTGGTAGCCGGTCGCCATC
>NW_017535697.1:100142-105866 GCF_001853355.1 Bactrocera latifrons | reverse complement strand
TAAAATGTTCGATGACACCCGAACTTAGCCCTTCCTTACTTGTGTTGACATTGTTTTTTGATAGAAATTTTTATTTTACAATAGAACTTTTAAAAAACTTTACCTCATGAGGTATTTTGTGGAGTGAATAAACAATTTTTGCGGAATTTTTTGTTGACATCTGTCAAAGAAATGGCTGGGTGAATGAGATGCGTTTTTTCACTGGTGGACACGATTTCTTATGTTTGGATCATCTGAAACTCAAAAACCCAATTTATTTTCAAAAAATATGTGAATGGTTATCGTCCCTACTAGAGTCGTAAAAAAATGTTGATAAATAAAAATTAATTAACATTTTCTTTGATTTTAATTTTTCCCTATGATTTTATAACTTAATTTTGTCTTAGCATTGTCAATAAATTATAAAAAAATATTAATATCTATAGCCAGACGTTTTGTGATCATTTAAAAAAATTAAGACAATCGGCTGATTAGTTCGACCAGAGCCACCGCCAGTTTAAAAAAGTGTGTGCTTGAGAAAAACGCATTTAAAGTTTAAGGTATGCAGTCCGAGCGCTCCGAACGTCGAACGGTATTATTATTTTTGGGATTTTTTCGAAACCTTCCAATGGTAAGTGGGTTTCTACATTAATTCTAAGGGTATAAGGGAACAGAAAATGCTAAGAAAAAAATTAACAAAAATAATACCCTGCCGACCCCTTAATAACTTCCTACCATTATTAAATGGTAAGCTATTTTTCTATTATTTAGGAAAAAGAAAAATTGTACTTAATAAAAAATGTACAACCATCGAACATACATACTTCAGCAGCTGTAGAATAGGGAATTTGATTTATTGGTTCATTTAAATAGAGGCATTCAGTGTGTTTACATTATTTGCACAAGAAACAATACATTGTGTTTGAACATATCGTGAAAAAGGACATATCGATATTTTGGCATTCGAATCGCCAAATTGCTAAAAAAAATTGGTCGTAGTCCAAATGGACGTATTTACGTAGTAGTATAGTCCGTTACTAGAGACGAATGAATATAATTATCATTTCCGTGATTTGAGGAAGGAGAAAGGTTCCAGCAATGGTATTACAGCGCACTTAAATATAAAATCGTACACCATAAAATGACGGGGAACACTTTAAAACCGTCTTTTCAAGAGATTCGTGAAATTTTTGAATCTGTTGAATAGGTTTGTCAGCTGAAATATTGTTTCGACTCTTTTTTTTTTGAATAAAGTACAGTAACAATTCTGCACAATTCCCAGAGCGGTGGTGGGCTACTACTTGCAAAATTAGTGCATACGCACTTAAATATTAGATACCTGTAATAACATTTTCCAAAACGTTGAATAATATTCGCATTTACATAAGCGCTCCTCACTTTGGTGATTAATGGGAATCAGCTATACAAAGTTTTAAATACTTATGAAGAATTCTCTAGTGTATGAATCGAAGCCGTACACCATTCACGGTCACGGTCAGATAAACCCGCAAAATATTGTTCCTTGCCGCACGCAACATAAAAGTAAATAAATATCAAATACTATGTTTAAAACCAAAGGTATTTTCAGAATTTACAGCATTCTAAGCCCTCGGAAACTCTACAAGCAGTATGCCGAAATACATGCAACAGCATATACCTGCAATACTAGGCAAATATTCGCCTAGGGGGCCAAGGATGTTTTAATGAGTTAAGCATCTACCCACTCTACCCGGTAAAACTGGCGCGTCCTAATAAACAAAAAGGATCGACAATGGGATAGCAGGCACAATTCGTTCCCTATAATTTGATTATCAACATTCGCTTTCATACGTATGTACATCTCGGTACTCTAACATGAATATACAAGCCAACTACGATCCGTGTCAACTTGATCGCCAGCACCGACAAATCCTTCCCCAAATTTGATTGTCACCGCTTTACCCTTCGGTATTCATTTACATATAATTAATTTGTGAAATATAAATTTATTTTCTGAAATAAAATTGTAAAAAAACAAGTATTTTTGTTTTAATTAACGCAGTGATGGATGCTCCACAATATACTGAATACAAAATTATACACAAGTAACATTAAAAAATTTAATTTGAAAATGAGTAGTTATGTCAATAATAAAGGATTTTATAAATTTTGGTATACAATCATCATTTCTTTACTTTAATAATTTAAAATTGATAGCTCTCGAAGCTCCTATTCATCTGAACACTTATCGCTACGGTGCACTTCGCTCCTATACCATAATCGAACTTTCGGCGGTTAGGTACTGGAATTGGCCTAAGCCCGGCAGATTTGGTTGTTAGAGCAGGTCTATTTTTTTCTATAAAATGTCGTATGCTTGAAATGTTCTTCGGAACGGAGAGAGAGTGCGTTCTGGAGCAGTAGATCTACTGCTACCTTTAGGGCAACCTGTGGTTGGAAGGCATCCACAAACAATCTTACTGCCTCTCTCCTCCAGAGAGTTCTCAGGTTCCATGCCTACTGCGAAGTTATGTGAACAGAAAAATGATGGCAGGGCTAGCTTGAGCGCCTTAGTAATCCACGTATTTTGGGCTTAAAACAAAGTATGCGAGGGTTTAAGAGTGCCCAGTCTCATAAACATTCAAGTACTCAGATCCTCTGAGGCTGAAAGCAGTTTTAGTGACCATATATTTTGCGCCTATAACGCCACTGTTGATGAGAGCAGCCATTGAACATTCGCCAGGAGACAAGTTATTAAGGTGTCCACTGATATATCTTTGCAAAAGGCATGCAGTGCCCTTCAAAGTCGATTCTTTCATACTCGTTAAGTTCAGAAAATCCTTAACCGACACGTGCGATCTCTTACTGGCCTTCGGTATAAACGCAATCCTAACCTGTCTCCAAGTCCCAGGAATATACTTTATGAAATAATGTTCGGATAGATGGATACCAGCCAATTGCGCGAAAGCGTAACAGTTTATTGCAGTTGCGGTAGTAAATATGCCAGCTTAGGGGATTTGAATGAATTGATCGCCCATGCCAGGCACCCCGAGAGGTGCGATACCAGGAGAAGGAAGGAAGTAGCAGCTTAAGAGGGTCTTGACTTCTGAAAGTACAGCTGCAGTGCTTATCATATAATTACCCAAATAGAATGGGATTCTTTGCGAGGATGTGCTTAAACGTAGAAAAAATCACAAAGACCTTTTGTCCTTTCTTATTTCGATCATAGCCACATCTTTAGATAACCACCGTTATAAAAAACCTTGGAAATGGCCCCAGCTATGATGGCACCACTCTCCCTACTGCAGTCGCATACGCCAAGTTCAACGGCTAAACGTACTTAATATCAACTCCTGACTAAATTTTTATAGTACCTCTGGCCTTGTCTGAAACCTCGACTCGAAGAGGTCCTTCCAATTCTGCCGGAGCTTTTGGTATTGCTCAACGTCAGTTCACACACCCGTATTAGGAATATCATATTCTGGCATAGAATACTATCAAAGGTAGTTTTGAAATCGACAAAGAGGTGGTGTGTTTCGATCCTATTTAATAGGCTTGCTGAATGGTGGATATCTGGTCGGTTGTTTATTTTCCAGGCCTGTATCCACGCTCGATAGAACCTTTTATGCGATGTTGAGGAGGCTTATGCCATGGTAGTTGGCACATTATTGTGGGGTCTCCCTCTTTTTGGATTTGGCAGTGCACACTTAAATTCGAATCGTGCTATCGCCCACCTTCTAATAAAATCACTTATAAACCGATTTCGATTAAATTTAGTACGTAACATTGTTCCCATATTCCTATGTCACAGTGCGAAAATTGGCGAAATTGGTTTACAACTACACCTACTTCCCATATGACAAAATTTCAAATTCAATTTAAAGTAAACAAATCAGGAAACAATTGATATATCAGGACAAAACTTTGTACCACTAATTTTCTTAAAATATACCTTATCATCAAAAATTTTCTAAATCCAATCAAAACTGTTTCGGACCCTAGATACTCAATATGTGGGCCTTAGTATCTACAATTGACTTTTAACCCAAAATATCGTTCAATGTGTGAGATATACAATTCAAACTTAGAGAGTATCCTTTCCTGACAATATGTAGTAATTTTGTGTATGAAAAATGGGTTGAATCGGGTCAATATTTTAAAGCCCCATATACCTGATAAAAAGATTTTCGAACCTCCAGCTGAATTTATACTGGATATATCGGCCAATTTTTGAGTTATCTCAATTAAAATGTAGGTTGCAAATGACGTGACAAATAACTTTTGTTTTATACATTTTGCCATGAGATGCGTATTTCAGGCGTAGGTAGACAATTTCACGATTTTAGGCGAATTTCCGAAGCTTCAAGGCCGGGGTTGGGGTTGAAGATGCAATTCGACCTCAAAACAGAAAGTTGCATTGGAATCAGGAAGTACGAAGGCAACTTTTCCGCACTATTAGAAATCCCGAATCGAAAAAAGTCCGGAATCGACCCACCCTAATGTACATATATATAAGTATTTTCATTGTGTGTGTTAAGATACGTGCATGTAAGAGTTTAGTAGCGTGATAGCTTCCTTGGAAATAGGAATAACAGAAGCGATTGTACCATGGCTGCAAATGATTTTTTAAAAGCGGGTGGTAAACTGGTTTGCAGCACGACGATAAAAGTTCATTTCTTGCATTCGCATTTGTACTTTTTCTCACATAATCTGAGCCAGTTCAGTGATGGACAAGGCTAACATTTCCACCAAGAAAAACATTTTGAAGGACAAAAAAAAAAAACTCTGAAAAAAAACTTCTTATTTACATATTTTCATGTAATAAAATTCATTGGTAAATTAAGTCCGTAGCGAATTTCTGCAAAAATTCCGCTTTTATAAAAAGTTGAAATTATTAAATATTTTTACCGACTTTTGAAAAGAAGGGTTTCTTCGTTTTCAACCGTTCATAAATAAAAAAATACGTTAATAATAAGTTAAGATATGGGCTAATAGTATGCAAACGAACGAAAAATCGTTTTTTTAAGCTTACGTCGAGATTTTTGGAGTATTCGGCAAATTCCTAAATTGGCTTGTGGTTCTATTCAACAAGACATAGAGTACAAGAAAAATAGCATCACTTTACAGGTGTTGTGAGTCATTTTAATTATATGTACAGTGCCACATATACGTATAAACGCACTCTTAGTTTTAATTTTGGTAACTTCTCTCTTTCTTTGCATTGCACTAATTACAACAAATTCTCTCTCATATTTCTTGTTAAACTAACGGAAATTCGTATTGAGTGCAAATCCCCACTTTTGTTGTTGTTGTTATATTTAAATCGTTGCATTTTAAATCAAATAGCAAACACAGGCACATATTCGTTTAAACGCATCAACTTAATTTTTAATGAGGCTACATTTATTTAATTTTTAATAAATAAAACAATATTGTTTTCATTAAATTATTTTGAAATATCTTCGTTGTATAAGTTAACACGAAACATATTAATAATTATAGCTGACGCTAATATTTTAATAACAAATATAGCTGAGCTAATATTTCGCAATCAGAAAKAAAGTTATAGCTGACAGTAATATTTTCGTCAACAACAGGAAGCGAACATCCGCCACGAGCCGCAAAGGTGCAATTCCACAGAACTGCAAGTTACGGGACAGGTAGATTAAGGTTACTTTTAGCTTAAGAAAGAATATGTAAGTCAGTTGCAATTTAAGGTTTAATAAAGAAGGTCATACGGACCCAATTAAAATAAAACCACTTTTTTTT
>NW_017535697.1:98398-99499 GCF_001853355.1 Bactrocera latifrons | reverse complement strand
AAAAATATTTATATATTTTAAAGAAAATGTCTAACCCAAATAATTTAATCAGACCACCAGTGCTAGGGAATACAACTCCCGTTGCACCAACAGGACCTTCCGGTTCTGGCATCCAAATTTCGCCAGAATTGGCACATTTAGTTAAAAACATTGTAACTCAGATGTTACAGACGGACGGACAAAGCATAATACAAAGTATTTTGAATAATGGTACGAACCAGAACATTAAGGATCAAACTATACAAACGAAAGATACAGAGACAACATGAACGAAATGGACAAAATTCCCGATGTAGTGCGATCACTACGAGAATTTTCAGGAAACGCTTCAGAGTTTACCTCCTGGAAAAAGAGTGTCGAGCGGATTCTGAGGATATATGAACCCTCGAAGGGCACACCAAGATATTTCGGAATTTTAAATGTAATTAGAAACAAAAGTATAGGGAAAGCGGACATAGCACTAGAGTCGTATAATACGCCTTTAGATTGGACAGCAATATCTCGTTGTCTAACTACTAATTATGTAGACAAAAGAGAAATTGGTACTTTAGAGTATCAAATGACTTGTCTTATACAAGGTAGACTAATGATTAACAAATTTTACCAAAAAGTGTATTCGCACCTATCATTAATCCTCAACAAAACGGTTGTATGGAAGTAGGAGAGGAAGGAATACATCTTCTTATGGAAAACTACCGTACTAAAGCCCTTGACACGTTTGTCAGAGGACTTTCGGGTGACCTTCCTAGGCTTCTCGGCATCAGAGAACCAAAAAGCCTACCAGAAGCTCTTCACCTTTGCCTGAAGTTAGAAAATCAAAACTTTAGAGAAAATCACGCTAACAATCAATTTCTTAGACAACAATTCCAACAACAGAATTTTTTTCCAAATCTTAATCGACAACTTCCTCAAACCAAATTCCATCCCGAGTTAGCTTTTATACCAAAACCAAATTAAATATTTAATGCTTATGGTCATCTCCAAAATCCAGTAAACCAACAACATGGTTTTCATAATCAAAACCCATATAATCAACCACCAAATAATCCCCCTCCAAGACCACCAAAACCACCTCAACCAATAATAATAATAATAATAATA
>NW_017535697.1:86949-95543 GCF_001853355.1 Bactrocera latifrons | reverse complement strand
TTAAAGGTACAATGAATGCTGTTTAAATACAAATCAGTAAGTTTCGTATTAAGACCTCTAACATTTTGATAATAAATAGTCAGCGAATTATTGTTAGTTAGTTTTTTGTATTCACGGAATTTCTTGGCATTTTAGTGATAACTACAGGGGGCTTATCACGTTTGTGCTCGAATTCGCGCACAAATACCTCAGATGGCCAGAAAGAGTTGTCAAGTATTAATTGAAAACTGTCAGCGGGTAAGTCGATCTTAAACGACGAAATATCCCGGTTATACTTGAAATTAAATTTACGGAGGTCTGTATCTGCCGTTTTTAATTGCGACGAGATGTAACTTTTTATATCATCGACTGAGGTATCCGCAGCAAATCTCGAGACAAAAATTGCCTTTTTCCGCGGTATAACAACTAAATTTTCCTTAGCTGATTTGTATATATTTGGAGGCGGATCTTGAGATGTTTTCCGCGTACCGTGTTCAATAGCAGTTTTCTCAGTGTCCTGAGCAGACGGAACCTTCTCTCCTTGAGGACAATGGGATGAGAGATTAATGAGGTCAATAGAGGGTGGAGGCATTCTTTTTAAGGAAGATACATGGGTATCTTCATCAGACGGAGGTTTACGTTCAGATGAAGTTTTTAGATTCTCTTCCTGAGTATTTAGGATTGAAACAGCGTTTCATAACGACTAAATTTTTCAGTAAGGGTTTCAAGATCACGACCAATTTCCTTGAAACCATTGCTCGCCTGCTTAAAAACTTTAAACAATTCAATTTCAGTTGGTCTGCATTTTAAGCAAGACCAGCGCAATCCCTTACTGTCAAGAATAGAATCAAGATCCTACCTGTCAGTCCAGCACATTTAAGATGGGCAAGCCCATCACAAAGCCAGCAAGAAACAAAGCGTTCCGACTCGCCATTCACAGAGCAGTTCGGAAAGTTACAAGTCATAATGAACAAAAAACAATATTAAACAAAAATGTAAAGATGGTAAATAATAAAAGTGAAAAGAGCAAAAAATGATAATAATATATTTGTAACAAATGACTGCAATAAAAGTAGTTAGTTATCAAAGATAACAACCAATGTAGCGAGAAGTTTGAGATGCACTGTAACACACGAAAAGTAAGAAACTCGCGAACAGCTGTGGACAAAGATGGAAACGAATAAAAACAAGAGAGAAATTTAAGTAAGCAATGTAAATTAACACTAACAATTCCACTATTTAAAATGTAGCACAAAAACAAATTGAAAATGACTCGGCACAATAAATTTAAATTAGCTAACACAGAATAAAAGTAAATTCAATAGCTGCAATAGCACAATATAACACTGATACTTATCTTAAAAGGTCAATTAATCCAAATATTTTCACAATTAAGTCTTGAATATAAAATAAATAAATTCGACAGAGCACCAAAATTCACAGCTGAGCACGAGAAGGGTTGCCAAAAGCCTGACGTAGACGTTAACCTAAGAACAAATTTTATCAATTACGCCAATAGACCAAATCCTAAATTCACTGTCAAACGACCATCGAATCTTTTAAACAAAAATGATCTGCAACTAAAAGTTCAAAGGAATTTTCATGTAAACTCAAACTTTGAACTTTACAGCGAACAAAATTATCAATACAACAATGACTACCAAAACAACGAATACAACTATGACTTTTCCGATACAACACAAACCGACGAAAACGAACAATCACTAGACCTGACAGATGTAAATTTTTTAGATTAAATAGCTCTTCGTTACCTTCTTTCAACTGCAAAACGAAGAGTGSAGAAATTTTAAAAATCCTAGTCGATACAGGTTCCAATAAAAACTATATTCAATCAAATTTAGTACCAAATCCCAAAGAAAACAATAACCCTTTTTACGCAAATTCAATCGGTGGAAAAATACAAAAAGTTCTAAAATTCTAAATCGTTTTAATATTGAAGAATGCAAATTAAATTTTTTTTTTGTTAGCCACTCTTACAACTTTTCACGCAATTCTTGGAAATGATAGTTTAAAGGAACTATCAGCAATAATACATACTAAAGAAGATTTCATGATCGTAGCAAACAAACGTAAAATTCAACTCCATCWATATAGAGCCCAAGATGTTCATTCCATTCAAATCCGTGACGAACATACTTCAGAAAAAAGTGAAATTAAACAACTTGTACAAAAACATCGAAACTTATTTTCAGAACCTAATGAAAAACTAACGTACACAACAAAAGTAGTAGCGGAAATTAGAACAAATTCAGATACACCTATCTACTCAAAATCATACCCATATCCTGCCAGTTTAAAACAAGAAGTAGAAAACCAAATAAATAAACTATTAGAGGACGGTAYTATCAGAAAATCAAGATCACCATACAATTCACCAATATGGGTTGTACCCAAAAAAGACGATGCATCAGGCGAAAAAARTTCAGATTAGTTATTGATTACAGAAAACTAAACACAGTTACAACTGCTGACAGATACCCAATACAACGATAAATGAAGTGCTATCACAATTAGGAGAAAAACGAATATTTTCAGTAATCGACTTAAAAAGCGGTTTCCATCAAATTCCTCTTAAGTAATCTGTCGTGGAGAAAACAGCCTTTTCAGTGAACAACAGAAGTATGAGTTCACAAGATTACCTTTTGGACTGAAGAACGCCCCATCCATATTTCAACGTACATYAGACGATATTCTGAGACAATATATAGGAAAAATATGTTATATCTATATAGACGACATAATAATATTTAGCAAAGATGAAAAATCTCATTCAGAGCATATTAACATTTTCAAAACATCCCTCTACGCTAGCAAAGTCAATGGACAAGTCGAAAGATTTCACTCCACACTTTCTGAAATTATGCGTTGTCTTCAAACCGAACGCACCCACCGCTCATTTCAAGAACTTTTAGATCGTTGCACCTACGAATATAATTACTCAATACATTCGACAACCAGAAAAAGACCAATAGAAACTTTTTTTGTAAGACGCGTTTCAATAGAAAAGATGAAAGACTTAGAAATTCACAATAAAACTAGAAATTCAATAAAAACCTACGCCCCAGGAGAAATAATATATGTTATAATAAATAAACAGGCTCGAAACTAACAGCAAGATATAGAAAAGAAATTGTAAAAGAAGACAAATCCAGTATCGTAATCACAGAGAAAGGACGAACAGTACACAAAAGCAATATCAAGACCTAGCTACATATCATTCTTTATTTTAATTTTTCAGATTTTTCGTACATTTGGTGTACGCTGACTTTAKGATAATAGACTATACAAACTCACAACTAGCCACATTTAGTACAGGACCAGTAATTCAATTAGAACTAAAGTTAAAGAAGAAAACCCACTCCTTCCTATCCTCATTAATGAACTAAAACTGACACAGACATACTTAAATAGACTAAAACCAAAGAGATTTAGGAAATAATTCAGTAAACGAATTAGGAACAATCTGAAAATGGATTGCGGAAAATCCTGACCACGACGACTTAATAATACTAGAAAATCATATTAATATAATTGAAAATAATAACGAACAAATAACAATCAATAAAGTAATTTTCGACAGAATAAATAATATTTCTACAATATCAAATGAAATTTTAAAAGAAGTACAAACAAATGAAGTTGTACAACATAATATTGCTATTGAAATTAAATATAAATTAAATATAATAAAAGATGAGATAATTAATATAGACTATGCAATACATTGGGCAAAGGCCGGCTTATATTTTGTCAAAAGAAGAATTAAATATATTAAAATATACACTAGGGAAAAATAATTTTACACTAAATAATATTGAAGAATCTATCGAATTAGCAAATGTTAAACTTGCTTCAAATGAAACTATGTTACTATACATTATTGGAATACCCTTATCTAATAAAGATCTTTGTGAATCAATTATGATAAAACCAATAAAAATAAAAAGKAATATAAATAAGATTCCATTTGAAAATGTGTGACAGCCAAAGTATACATCTTTCCGGATCATATGCAGTAGAATACCATAATTCCACGGTGTGGATAGAAAGCCAAACATACTCATTTAACGAAAAATTTACCAGAAAACCGTTAGCAGCAATTTTACAACCAAATAAACCATCGTTTCAAGAAGAAGAAATTTTGAGTTTGAAGATGATGAAGGAGCTTCATCTGAACAACACACATCATCTGGAAAAATTAAAAATAGCCCACACTGCAGCTTTAATTACCAATTTTTCGCTCATAATCATCTGCATGATGTGCATAATCGTAATTATCACCATTTTGAGTCTAAAAAATAAATGCAAAGCAAGTATAACAGAGCTATCAAATTACCAYGTAAATGTTAATCTGAACGATCATAATGAAGTCAAAACACCTGAAATACCAACACTAGAAGGGTCAATAACTMTGACAGATCAAATGCAGCGAACAAACAGGGACGAAACATATTTATAATTATAGCTGACGCTAATATTTTAATAACAAATATAGCTGAGCTTATATTTCGCAATCAGAAATAAAGTTATAGCTGACAGTAATATTTTCGTCAACAACAGGAAGCGAACATCCGCCACGAGCCGCAAAGGTGCAATTCCACAGAACTGCAAGTTACGGGACAGGTAGATTAAGGTTACTTTTAGCTTAAGAAAGAATATGTAAGTCAGTTGCAATTTAAGGTTTAATAAAGAAGGTCATACGGACCCAATTAAAATAAAACCACTTTTTTTTTCAGAGCTCTAGCAAAAAGCCCGATAACTTATACATATAAGTGCAGCAAACGAGTAGCTTTTTAATCAAGTTTCAAAAATGAAAATGACTTTTAATGCAGTTAACTCGTATCTTAAAAAATTTGTTTTATGCGTAAACTAAAAGAGATAAGTATATTATTTTTACTTATGTACATCGCCTTAATTCATTGCATTTCAATTTTTGTATAAACAGTGATGGTAAATAAATAGGCAGTCTTTTTTCTTTCCTGAAAAGTTCCCTTTTTTAAAATGCGAGGTTGAGAAAGTAAGGCATCGATATTTACTTATAGATGACTCACAAATTGGGCGATGTATGCGATATAATGTTACTCGGCAATATTGATCCGTTTCAGTCCATTTTTAACAATAAGACATACAATAATCAGGAAAAGATACTCTCCGAATTTAGTTATTATATGCATCTCACACATTGACCGATATTTTCGGTAAAAAGACAACTATAGGCGTTGAGGTCTACACCTGGGGGCTTGAACATTTGTGGTTCGATGTGGATGATTTTTGGGCATAAGGAAGTTTTATGCAAAGGTGATTATTTATATACTGGAATGTGAAATTGGCAATTATAATTGTATTATACCGGAAGTAGGTGTGATTATAGTCCATCCGAGTTCCTCAATTTTCGAACTGTAGCATAGGAATTTCAGAAAAATTTTACGTGCCGAAGTTGGCTGAAATTTATCAAGGCGGTTGCGCCTATAGTCTAATTTTAATACCAAACTGTATAAAACTTCTTCCCCTGGAGGGTACTGCGTCGAATACTTTCAGAGCTAGAGTGTTTTCGTCCATTCGGACAACATGGCCTAGCCAGCGTAGCCGCTGTCTTTTAATTCGATGAACTATGTCAATGCCGTCATACAGCTCATCGTTCCATCGAATGCGATGTTCGCCATGGCCCAACGCGCAAAGGACCATAAATCTTTCGGAGAACTCTTCTCTCGAAAACTAGCAACGTCGACTCATCAGTTGTTGTCATCCAAGCTTGTCCAAACCTCTGCACCATACAGCAGGACGGGAATTATGAGCGCCTTTTAGAGTTTGGCTTTTGTTCGTCGAGAGAGGACTTTACTTTTCAATCGCCTACTTCGTCCGAAGATGATATCAATATCATCGGCATACTCCAGCAGCTGTAAACCGCTATAAAATATTGTACGTGCTCGATTAAGTTCTGCAGCTCGAATTATTTTCTCCAGAAGTTTGCAGAAGTCGCACGATAAGGATTCGTGCTTGTCTGAAACGTCGATTGTTATCGTCGGCTCGGAAAGGTCCTTCCCGATTTTGACGGGAATACCAAATTCAGACATCGCGGTATAAACGTAGCTCTTTTTCGTACTGTTGAAAGCAACTTTGGGATCGACGAAGAGGTGGTGTATGTCGATTCTCTTTTCACGGGTCTTTTCCAACATTTGGCGCATGGTACATATCGGATCAGTTGTTGATTTTCCAGGTCTATAGTCACTCTGATAAGGTCCAATCAGTTTGTTGACCGTGGGCTTTATTCTTTCACACCATACGCTCAATAGAAAATTATATGCAATGTTTTATGGATTGGGCATAGCACACTTAAATCCAATCGTTGGGCATGCTTTCGTCCGACCATATCATTATCAGTTCTTCGCCACCGTGTTTGAATAGTTTGTTGTTCTTCAGGCGGGTAATTGTTAATCGAACTTCTTCATGGTCGGGCAATGAAACGTCTGCTCCATCGTCATCGATTGGGGAATCGGGTTCCTCTCCTCCTGGCGTTGTGCTTTCACTGCCATTCAGCAGGCTGAAGAAGTGTTCCCTCCATAATTTAAGTATGCTCTGGGCATCGGTGACTAGATCACCTTTGGGGGTTCTACAAGAGTATGCTGGTTTTGAAACCTTCTGTAAGCCGCCGCATTTTTGCGTAGCATTTTCGAGCATTACCCCTGTCGGCCAGCTTATCAAGCTCTTCCTACTCACACATTTCGGCCTCTTTCTTTTTCTGTCTGTAAATGGGTCTAGCTTCCCTCTTCAACTCTCAGTATCTATCCCATCCCGTATGTTTTGTGGTCGATCGTAATGTTGCGAGGTAGGCAGCCTGTTTTCGCTCCGCTGCGACACGGCACTCCTCGTCGTACCTGCTGTTCTTTTGCATTTTCCGAAAACCAATGGTTTCAATAGCAGCAGGACGTTTGAAATGCCGCCCCACAGTTCCGTTATACCGAGTTGTTGACGAGAGCTCTCAGAGAGCAGGTGTGCAAGTCGAGTAGAAAATCGTTCGGMTGTCTGTTGTAATTGCAGCTTCTCGACGTCGAACCTTCCTTGTGTTTGTCGACGTGCGTTGGCTGCACCAAGATAGTGGTCCGAGTCGATGTCAGGACCTCGGAACGTACGCACGTCTAGAACACTGGAGATGTGTCTTCCTATCACAAGAGGATCGATCTGGTTGGTGGCTTTTCGATCCGGAGACAGCCATGTAGCTTGACGTATTTTCTTCTGTTGGAATCTAGTACCAGAGATAACCATATTTCGTCATCAAAAGGGGGGTCTCTCATTCGAGGCTGACCCTATGCAGGGGATGTTTCGCCTTCAGAAAGCCTTCTTAAGCTACCCAGAGGATACTTGGTCAAAGACCGGAAGTCGTGAGCTGCTTGAGCCATATGTACGAGTGAAAGAATCGTTTCTGGCCACTCCCAAGTGAATGGCGATCAGAGAACTTTCCTCACTTGCGCGAACTTCCATGCATGACTCCATGACTAGTTATTTATTTATTGCATTCTTGGTAGCTGATATAGCTTTATTGCTTCGATAGATATACACATTAATTACATATTACATACATACCAAATATGATTCGTTGTGTCAAATTTTTTTTTTATTTTTTTTTTTTGTTTTTGTTTTGCGTAGCAGTGGTCTGATTACACCCACCTACGAATTTTTTCATCCTTTTTTGTCGAGAAACCCGTATACGCAGTTTTATCATCTTTATTGGCGTGGAACAACTCGTCTCGTCATCCTGATCATATATACTCTTATATACGTAACGCTATATCTATCTCGGTTAGATTTAAATGACATAGACAACCGTTGGGTGAACAAAACTATTTAATCTGTATCGACATATTGCAAGGGTAAAAAAAGTAACAATAATGAAAAAAACTTATTCGTTTTACGGCAACAAAACATGAGAAACAATAACGATTGGACAGTGCAAATGGCGAAACGAACTGAAGTAACCATAAAATTGCAGCGCCGCTTACGTAAACAAACATCTTCAGTAGGGAATAGTGAACGAATGGAAATAGAGATAGGATAAGAAGGTTTTATGAGAACTGGTGTAAAAATTGGACAATGGGCTTGATATCGCCTACTTTTTAGTGGAATCTCATATCTCGGGACCCGATCAACTGATTTCGACCACATTTAGCACATTTAATTTTTTTACCATTTATATGTTACAGTGTGAAAATCAACAAAATCGGACAACAACCACGCCTTTTTCCCATATAAGGTTCCACTTGACTCGTTCAGCATTAAGTACACAAATCAAGAAATAATAAATATAACGGGATTAAACCTTTAACGAATAATGTCCTTACTGTGTGCCACCTTGTGACCAAAAATTTTTCAAATCCAACGGAAACTGTTCAAGACCTTGGTACAAATACGTGCACCCAAGTATATAAGTTAACACAACATTTTATGAACTTCTACATAAATTCCATTCCCACATTATATGCTAGAAACATACAAACCGTTTGCATACTTTGGAGTCCTATTACAACCAAAAGTGCAACTGCGCTAAACGCGCATCCGCTAAATTCTTAAGTGAGCGAAACACGCGCAAACCCTTTTAG
>NW_017535697.1:77606-86144 GCF_001853355.1 Bactrocera latifrons | reverse complement strand
AAGTGAGCGAAACACGCGCAAACCGTTTTAGCTGACCAAGCATCTTTGGTCACGTAGGCCGGCTCAAGCATAGGTTAGATTATAAACCTTAAAGTTAAGTGTTTTCAGTTTTGTAATAAAGCTCAACAGAAGCACATAGTGCTGCTTATAAAAAACTCATTGTTTTATTTTTTATGTTATATAGATGACTTTTGATCGGAAATATCGGACAATGTGTGAGATATATAATTAAAATTTGGGGAAAATCCTTCTCTGACAATGGTATGTCTGCATGCTGAAAATTGGTTCAATCGAGCCAATACTTCCCTAAGCACCCACATACCTAATATAAACATTTTCGAATTTCCAGGTGACTATATGCAGGATATATCCGCCAATATTTCGGTTCTCTCAATTAAATTAGGAGAGAGTGATTCAATCCTAACAGTTTATCTGTGTGCCCAAAAAGATCAATGTGAGCGAAAAGTTTTCCTAGTTCCCTTATAACCATTACCAGGATTTTCGAACATACATGCACACATCATATACATTGTATACATACTACAATAAATATAATGAATCATCATTGAAATTCATGGAAATGGAATGGAATATCTCCAAAACATTTATTTATCGCATTTTGACCAAACATTTGGGCTTATCAAGCTGTGTGCACGGTTTGTTCCGCCCAAATTGACTGACGACCAAAAATTGCTCAGGATCCAACATTCGAAGGACACCATTAAAGAGGTCAAAAAGGAAAAAAAATCCTTTACAATATAGTGACCGGTGACGAAACTTGGTGTTTCCAATATGATCCCGAAACGAAACGCCAGAGTTCTGAATGGAAGGCACCGGACGAGCTGAAACCCAAAAAATCGCGAATGGAAAAGTCAAAAGTGAAGACAATGCTGATTTGTTTTTATGATTCCAATGGTATTGTCCACAAACAAATTGTTCCATCCGGTCAGAACGTTAATGCGGTATTCTACCTTGGAATTTTGAAGCGATTGGTGCGCCGAATTCGACGTGTTCGACCCGAATATCGCGCAGATGAAAGTTGGCGTTTGTTGCACGATCGACGCCTCATCGATCGACGCCTGTGACCGATGGCACCATGCGACTTCTTCCTTTTCGGAAATATGCATTTGCACATGTTCGAAATTTCATGTATATTACATTTTCATGTTACCAAGTGATTGCTTCAAATGCGGAATGAAAGTACAAATTTCTGTTTTTCTTGTAATTTTGAAATTTGAAATCAATTATAGTAATTTAAGGAAAACAATAATAAAGGATTACTGCAAGATTGACGAGAAAAAAAGGAATTTTCTACTAACAAAGAATCATAACACTATTGCACAAACATCACACGACAATTTAATGCAGGCTTTCACCACAAGTGTTGTATGCTTGTTTGAGCATCGGGTACTATAGTTTGTTCGATTCGATAAAACGTTAATACAAATAGCCAACTAAACACATCTTTCAGAGTTGTATTGTGCAATTTACAAGCATTTTATTTTCAAAACAAGTTAACTATTGAATAGTGCAAATAAAAAAAATAGCACGACTTGTGAATTCCCTTAACATACTTAAACTATAAACTTGAGTCTCCAGACCTGGTCACTCACCTAACAGACAGTTACAAACATTTCATACGTTGTCGGTCATGAAATCCTTGTAACTCCATGCGGAAATTAAATTAAATTATAGACTCCATTCGTTTATATTTCTATGTAAAGCTATTACATTACCCACTGCCGCTACATGCCGTCTCTATGACAATAGATTTCACAAACCATGAAGTGCTTTGCGCACGCTGCAGACAAAACATTAACTGCTCATTGAGAGATATTTAAGCCACAAATTATGGCAAAGAAATAAGTATGGTACGCGAGGCATTCAGGCTGTATTCGATTTCGCATTTTGCCGATTCATGTCAATATTTCAACATATCACGTTTATGTAAAATACCAAACAGCTTCACACACCCGCACTTGTTTATAGATCGTTGGTTGGGCTTTATTGCATATGCGTAATATGCGTTGTTCAGATAGACAAATGGTTGTGGCGGTTTCATTAGAGCTTCGCTCCCGCTCGAATTGGCGTACCAGTGTTAAAAGATTGACTGACCGACAAAACAATCCATGCAAACGCTTCAGAAAGCACACAGAAACGGACTTTACTTTGTTTATCTTATTTTTCAAAGTCTTTTACTGCCACCTTGTGCGATCATTTGTGGCTAAAAATATAAAAAAGCAAAAACACACGGAAGCCGCTTAAAGTATGAATTACAAATAGTATAGAGCATAGTAAAGAGGAATCAGCATTTTATAATGTCAAAATGAAAAAGTGGCTAAACTATCACATTTTGTTGTTAGAATAAACGACCGTTTATGCACTTCCTTCGTTTCCTCGCTTGTTCAGGCAACCCGTCAGTGGTTGAGCAATTGCAAGACAAACGTCCACCTCAGCATTTAGGTAAATATCAGGGCGTGCGTAATTCAACATATGTAAGTTTTCGCAAATGCAAAAGAGCTGGAAGGTTTAAGTGGTAACGCCAGGGATAAAGGGGTAGCCAAGTCAGTGTAAGGGCGCTTCAAAATTAGAGTTTTTTTATAACAATTTGAATTATGACCAAATCTGTCAAAATACAATTTTTTTTGGACATTTAAATTAGAAAACATTTATTAATATTAGGTTGTCAAAACAGTCTTGCAGTATTTTTGCTGAATTTTCAATTGTTCATAAAATTTTTTTTGATGCCCAGCTCTTGACCGATGCTACGGCTGCTACTATGCTGGTCTCTTTCGACCAATTCAGTGATTTTATCGCAATTTTCGACGACAGGCCTTCCGGAACATGGCGCATCTTCGACCACCTCACAAGAGAACGAAAACGTTGAAACCATCGTTGTGTGGTGGAAATGGAAACTGTATCGAGTCCATAAACTGCACACATTTTATTGGCGGCTTGAGATGCATTTTTGCCTTTATCGTAGTACGAGTAGTACTGTAAAATATGCCGTATTTTCTCTTTATTTTGCTCCATGTTTGCGACGCTAAAACTCACGAACGACTTAAAAGAAACGACAAGTAATCAAACACGAGTTAGGTTGCGAAATGAGCTTTCCACAAAGGTATAGCATAACCCGGTGCGACGAATAAAACTAGAAATACGCGATCTCAGCGCCAACTACCGAAAATACCGCAAGACTTTTTTGGCAACCTAATATTATATCTATATATGTATATATGTATATTCGTTCAACATATATAGAGGCTATTTAAATCCTTTCTTGCGATATTTAGGGAGTTGACAAATCGTACTATTTGTCGTATTTGGTCTATTGCCTATTAAATTATGATAGTTGTAAAACGAATCTTGTGAGCGCCCTGTACTATTTAATGCACTATTGCATGCGCTATTTCAGCAATTAATCAGGTGATTCAAACAAAACAGAAAAAATTCATAAAAATTAAAATGCCTAGAAGAAGTGAAAAGAGCAAATTAATAGCTGCAATTTGCGAAAAATACTTACAAGACATACTCATGTTGGAATTAAGTAAGTTGTCCATTATTTCCTCCAAAAATTTTTTGCAAATGTAATAATAAATTTAGGTGATGACGATGAGCAGGAAGAAGTTGATGAACAATTTAGAGTGAATATGCTTATATTAGATATTAGATATTAGATTATTATTAAACAGAATTTGCTTAGCTTATAAACTTAATAAAAAATGATGATGTGTTTTGAAATGATTATAACGCAGCATAACTTTCGATCGATACACAACTTAAGATCGTACTTTTTCGATTATGATCATCAGGTGAAGGACTTTCGGTTCGTAAAGTGGCATTATTGTTTGGTATAGGAGATGGCGGTACCATTCAGATCGTAACCAGGCGAGTTTTTAAAGCTATTATTAACTTGAAACAAAGGTTTTTATACTGGCCCGATGAAAGGGAGCGATTAAAGCTTATTGCAGCAACAGAAAAAGAAATGCCTGGGTGTGTTAGATACATTGAGTAAGCGCCAATATTCTGTAAAAATTCAAGTTATTTGTGATCATCGGCTACGCATAAGACAACTTACACTTGGTTACCCGGGAAGTGTTCATGATGCGAAAATGTTCTCGGGATGTTTGCTCTCAAAATATCCCAATATATAATTTCAAGTCTAAAAGAACTCAAGTTCAGATTGCACACTATCCAAAACAAGAGAGAGTGTAATGAGTGGATATTGATCTGTTGTATTTTCCACAACATTTTTATAAATTTCAACAATCATGAAAGCATCGTGGAACCCAGTGTAAATTTATCAACAAACCTAGACATAGTCTACTGAACTTTATTCAAAACCAACCTATTGTTTAACGTTTTTACTTATATAAATATTCATTGAAATAAAAAAATTAACTTTACCTACTAGTATTACGATCTACTTTACCTGTACAGAATTCGGTATGACGCAATGCTTTCAAATGTTACAAAAAATAAATGATTAATTTCACTAAATCAGACAAATTTTATTGCATTTAATTGTTTGGTTAGATATATATATATATATAGATATACACATACGTATATTTGTCGGATTGTTTGTTTTCTTTTGTTTTTTAGCTTTTATAGACATGTAAACAAATATTTATTTTATAAATTATAGCATTTATATATTTTATAAAATCGTATATATGTAAGTGTTCGTCATATCTAAAACACCAAAATTCAATGTAATACTGCCTTGGGAGCTTTCCGGTTCTTCAATCGGTACAGCTATCTGAGTCTCTACAGCACCCTCAAAATCCAAATACTCAGCGGTCATCGTATCTTCGATTGCGGCACATTCACTAATTCTGCTCCCAAAAATGTCTTCGAGCTCGTAAAAAAAAGTGCACATTTTTAATAGAGTACCTTAAATGAAATATAGGTTATTCAAATAAATTGGAAACTGAAACATCTAAAATACCCACTTTTAATAGTTTCACCACTCATGCTACCTGCTCCCGTCGAGCCTTCCCATGTCTTCGCTTTGTTGTAGCTCACTCTCATGTTCCGTACTTTAGAACGCACAAGCTTCCACTCCATGGTTAGATTATTTGCCATGCAGAATTGCTTATAGTAAGCTTGAGCGGACGGCTTCTGGTAAATATATGTTTCCAAATTATTAAATTTAATATTTCAAGAAATAAAAACAAACCTCAAGTTGCCGATTTTCCAACAGAAACTCAATTAGAGACTTTTCTTCTGCTGCCGCCCATCTACGGGTTGGGTTGCAACGGATACGCTTGGCTTTGACCTAAAATTAAAAAAGGTTCTTTAGTAATACATGTTTACATATATTTCCTCTAATTCAAGAATACTTACGTCATTATCTCTGGGTGATTCCATTTTTGTTTTTAATTATTTTAACTATTAGCCTTCAGACAAATTAACAAAATCAGAATGTAAATAGAAACAGCTAATCGAATAGCATCCACAAATAGCAAGGCAAACATACCTTTCAGAGTTGTATTGTGATATTAAAATTTTACTTGCGAAACAAAAACTAAACTTTTACAACTGTTGTATTACAATAGCGCAATAGACCAAATACGACAAATAGTACGACTTGTGAACTCCCCAATTTGTAATATTTAAACACTGAACTAAATTTTTTGAACTACATTACACATTACATTACACTCATTTCAATTTCGCGTGTTCTTTAATTTTTGTTAGTGTTTTTAATCAGCGGCACACATCTCTGTAGTCAGACATGTTTTGGAGGGATTCAATGTGACCGTGCCTCCTTTTCCAACTTCTAAACATCAAAATCTCCGGAACTTCGACAGTTGGCAGAGTTCAAGAGATTTTGACATCTCTTTATTTCTGCTAGTTGTAACGGATAACTACCTCAGAGTTTGTAAAGAGTTATGCTTTGGATTCGTGGAAACATCTTTTGGAGTTCTATAGCATCTTTGTCCAAATAATAAAATAAATTTGAAAGAACTTACAAAACCGGAGGAAACACGCATATTATTGTCTTCTCTAATTAAGAAATATGGGAAATTTTCCGCATTTTCAATTATTTTATTATTTTAGCATTAATTAAAATAATTTTGAAATGTCCGTTGTGCGTTCTATTATTTAATGAGTGTACAGATTAAATAGAATCATTATTAATAATATAAAATTATTCGGTAATAATTAAAAATACTTAAATTAATACTACGACAACTATTGGACATTTCTAAATGTCTTCTCAAATATCAAAAAAAAAAAGCAAATAAATATTTATACATACATATATTATACGTATAGTCCTAATAAGAATCTCAGTTAAGCTTAGCTTGTGTGTTTCTTCCAATTATATATTAAAGTGGAAGAACTTTCTTTCATCAATTTATGAGAATTATAATAACATGGAACGAATTTTGCTTAAGTTAAGTTATTTGAAAGAAGTATTCTTTCATATGTCCATAAATGAACGCCATACGCATTGGCCAACTTTTAATGCTGTTTATGGATGTCGTCGATTAGAAACCTGAAGTACTATATAAAATCCAGTAGGGCCTATGTTACATATGTATGTACTCTTTTGTTTATCTTGTAATCCTAATTTCGCTCTCGGAAAGTTAGCAATCTAGATATAATTATAAGTAAGTTATTGCCAGAACGAACAACCGAGTCTCTGAAACGCAATTCGCACCATCTGCGGTAAGATCATGAAATAAATATTTGCATTAATCCAAAGTTTTTTTAATTCCTCATATTTCTATAGTTGGTGGTTTCTTTGTAACGGCTATTTTGACGTCACATATTCTCTCTTTCACATTTAACTTTGTTCCACTTATTTTGGTTCCATTTATTGGTAAACCTGAGAGCTTTCAAGATACACATATACGGCTACACTTGCATAAACATTATAGCTTGAAGAAGTAAACGTTTTTCATCAACCGTCTTCAGTATATGTACTTCTTCAATGCGTTTCGGTTAATTTATTTCACTCTAAGTTGTATAGTAGGGAATAGAAATAAGATAGGATAAGCAGCAGCTGATGAGTTTGTTGGCTTAGCTCTTACTCTAGGCCAGTCCTGTTTACATGGAAATTTTATTTCATATTTTTGTGTGCGACATGTTTACCTACCCATTCCTCCTTCCTTTATGCTTCATTCTATAACATTTAGGTTTGTTCGTATGTATGTATACAGATTCTTTTTGCTCTACACCTTTCAAAGGTTTGAAAATATATTTCGTATCTACTTCGAATTTCAATATTTTCCGTCTTGTTAATACTGGGCAATAAGCGGTGGCTTGGTGGCACAAAAGTACTCTTAGCTTGGCTTTGCTACACCTAGATTTTACTTAGTAAAGTTAATATTTATGTTTCTGAATTTTGCACAGAAAACGCTTTTTTATTTATTCTTGGTAGCAGTTCTTAAAAAAGTAATAAAACTCACAGAATGCAGTCAAAACTATGCAGATAGCTTTGTGCTGGTGAACCCTAACGAGTGAGTAGTCTTATACTGTTCGTAGTATAAGAGAGCATGCTGTAAAATAATTTTAACAAAAATGCGCTCGTTTGCTTGTTAGTCGCCGATTATTTCTTGTTTAGTGTATCAACCACAAAAAGTGTTTTTGTACTTGTTTGATTTAAACATTCGAAAAATTTCTGGACGAAATCGCAGAGCTTTTGAAAGTGGATATTAACATTATTTTTATGTCAATAGAAATATTTTTATACTCTCGCAACAAAGTTGCTAACGAGGGTATTATAGTTTTGTTCACATAACGGTTGTTTGTAAGTCCTAAAACTAAAAGCGTCAGATATAGGATTATGTATACCAAAGAGATCAGGGTGACGAGTAGAGTTGAAATCCGGATGTCTGTCTGTCCGCCCGTCCGTCCGTGCAAGCTGTAACTTGAGTAGAAATTGAGATATCATGATGAAACTTAGTACACGTATTTCTTGGCTCCATAGGAAAGATAAGTTCGAAGATGGGCAAAATCGGCCCACTACCACGCCCACAAAATGCCGAAAACCGAAAACCTATAAAGTGTCATAACTAAGCCATAAATAAAGATATTAAAGTGAAATTTGGCGCAAAGGCATTAGGGAAGGATATATTTGGAGGTAATTTTTTTGAAAAAGTGGGAGTGGCCCCGCCCCCTACAAAGGTTTTTGTACATATCTCGGAAACTACTATAGCTATGTTAACCAAACTCTATAGAGTCGTTTCCTTCAGGCATTTCCATATATAGTTCAAAAATAGAAGAAATCGGATAATAACCACGCCCACAAAGGTTATGTTGAAAATCACCAAAAGTGTGTTAACCGACTAAAAAAAACTGCAGAAGAAACAAATTTTACGTAAGAAATTTCAGAAGGAATCTGTACCCAGGCTTTTTTTTTTTAATTTAAAATGGGCGTGGCGTCGCCCACTTATGGACCAAAAACTATATCTCAGGAACTACTCGACCGATTTCAATGGCATTCGGTGCATAATATTTTCTTAAACCCTGAAGACATGTACGAAATATGGGTGAAATCGGTTCACAACCACGCCTTCTTCT
>NW_017535697.1:32120-77253 GCF_001853355.1 Bactrocera latifrons | reverse complement strand
TATATAACCCTATATCTGACTCTTTTAGTTTTAGGACTTACAAACAACCGTTATGTGAACAAAACTATAATACTCTCTTTAGCAACTTTGTTGCACTTGTTGGCAAAAAATTAAAAAAAAAGAAGGCGTGGCTCCGCCTTCTAAAATTTTTGTTGTACATATCTCCAAAACTGCTAAAGCTACAATAACCAAATTTGTTCAGCGCAAATACTATCAAAAGTCCTATCGAGTGTGAAAACAGATGAAATCGGAAGATAACCCCGCCCACTCACCATATAACGAATGCATTAAATCGGTGACTAAATACGCTAGAGGCATTAAATTATGCTTCCGAAATGGTATGAGATAGCTTTATAGGAACCAGTGAGAAACTTGCACGGTGGGCATTTTCTTCATATTCCTGTGTCACGGTAACAATATAACACAATTTTAAATTCCCTTTGCTTCTTTCACTTTCCAGTACACAAATCAAAAACCAATTAATATGACGGGATAAGATTTTGCACTGTACCAAGGCCGTATACCCTTCACAAATGCATTTGTTTTAGCGACTAGGTGTTCAGTTTGTATGAAAGCTATACGCTATAGTAATCCGATCTGAACAATTTTTTAGGAGATTATATTATTACCTTATATAATATATCCTTATCGGCTATAGTGAGCCGATCTGAACAATTTCTTCCGATATTACATTGTTTCTATGAACAATAACTCATACCAAATTTCGTGAAGATATATTGTCAAATGTTTTAAATAAAAGAACTTGATTCCGATCGTTCAGTTTGTAGGGCAGCTATATGTTATAGTAGTCCGATATCGGCAGATCCGACAAATGACGTTTGCAAAATTTTAAAAAGGATATTTTAAAAACTAGTTCGTATATATACAGACAGACAGACGGACATGGCTAAATCGACTCAGCTCAACATGCTGATCATTTGTATACATACTATATATACTTCGACCCTTCCTTCTGGGTGTTACAAACTTCATGACAAACTTAATAACCGATAGGGTATAAAGAGATTTTTGTTTTTAATTACGTCATTTTATTAATTTTTGATATTTTTCAAACATCGTAGGTCATCGTATAGGAAATATCTTTAAGTTTAATAAACTTTTCAAAATGTTTCTGTTTTACCTACTCATTCGGCCGGAATCATGCCAGCAGTTGGGGCACTCTTTTTTTAGATAATAGTTAATAGATAAAATCGATTCAATACTACCCCAACTACCAAATAAAATTGCTTAGATTCCGGTCTTCTGGTTGACGTTTTACATCTTAGCGTATTTCCCTGGCTGTGATTTTTGATTTTTGCTACAAGAGTATTGAATATTCGGTTGCACCCGATCTTATCCCTTCTTTACTTATTTCATTTTATTTGAATCAGATATTAAATAATTAATAAAATTACTTCATTCGAATATTATACAAGTACGTAGATATAATATATAGTATAAAAGTCACAGCTTCGAATTTTGTCATTCGAATACAAATTAAAAGCAAGTAAGGAAATGATAATATCGGGTATAACTGAAGATTTTATACTTTTGCAACTTGCAAGAATCAATGCCTGGAAAATTTACATATGTATATGGGGACAGAGGAGCGGGGCATTCCTTTTGACACTGCTCAGAACATATTTGGAAGCCGTTTTGTTTATAAATAAGTAAGCCCTTCCCTAAGTTCGGATGTAATCGAAAATTTCATCCTCTTTCTAGTTGCAAGGATTAATTGTGCCTTCGCGTACATAAGGGTTGTAAGTTATTTGGGTTTTCGGTTAATTCTATCTATTTTATTATTATTTTAATTTTATCTATTTATTTCGCTTAAATATATCTGTTTTAGGCAGAAGTACACGCTCCGGAAGTTCGAAAATATTTATATTATGTATATGTGTATATAAGGTGTGTTCCAAAGTAAATAGGAATCTTTTTGAATCTAGTGCCCCCTGTTGCCGTCTGGTGTGTTGGAATCTGCTGTCTTTATCGATTGTACAGTGAGAATTTCATGGCATTACAAGATTGGAAGTGAAGTTATTGCGTTTTAAGTGTCAGTATGAGTGTGTTATCGCTGCGAAAATGAGTTTCGATCAAAGAGCCAAGATTAAATTTTGTTTTAAAATTCGTAAAACTTTTACCGATACGTTTAAATTGATGAAACAAGTTTATGACGATGATTGCCTATTCCGTAGCAGAGCGCACGAGTGTTTTCAACGTTTTCAAAGTGGTCGTGAGGACATAAATGACGATCAACATGTGGGCCAATCAAAATCCGTGATCACCGGAAATTCGATCGAAACTGTGCGTGAATTCATCAAAAATCAGCCGAAATCTTCATTTAAATTCATGGAAATGGAATTGAACATCTCCAAAACATCGATTTATCTTATTTTGACCGAACATTTGGGCTTACTAAAGGTGTGATTTGACCAAAAATCACATTTTGACCCTTAACAACTCCCCGTATTCACTTGATATAGTACCGTGCGGCTTCTTCCTTTTCGGAAAAATTAATTTGCCAATGAAAGGAAAGTGTTATGAAAACGTAGAGACTAACAAACTAAAATACTCGTTCGACTTGCTTTCGGACCGTGCAAAAAGCTGTATTGAAGCAAAAGCAGACTATTTGAATAAAATAAATTTATTTTGCCGAAAAATCCATTTGCTCTGTTTTTTTTTAAGTCCCGTTTATTTTGGAAAGCACCTTGTATATACAATTATGTGAAAACATTCCTCACACATTCACAGATTTTTTCTATAAAATGTCAACTGTTGGTACTGAAGTGAGCATGACCCAGGGGTTTGAGTAGCTCACTTGGACAATTAACACTGTTCGTGCAGAGATTTATCTCATTATATTAATTACTTGCTGATTTGTATACTGGATAATGAATTCTAAAATTGGGTAATAATAGAAGATATACTCATATGAGCAGATTTCGCTCATTTTTACAATATAAAATAGAGAATATGGACGGCGAAAGCATGCCCAATGATTGAAATTTACGTGTGCTCTCCCCAATCCACAAAAAGGAATCTATCGAGCGTATTGTGTGAAAGATTAAAGCCCACTGTCAACAAACTGATTGGACCTGGAAAATCAACAACTAACCCGATATTCACCATGCGCCACATCTTGGAAAAGACTCGTGAAAAGAGAACCGACATACTCCACCTCTTCGTCGATTTCAAAGTTGCTTTCTACAGCACATAGTGCTACTTCCGACTGAGTAGGCAATTGACAAGTAAAGTCCTCTGTCGACGAACTTACGTATTTGGGAATTCATTTATCGCGCTTTTAATATTTTTTAAGAGTACCATTATATGGCGAGTGACCGGTTTTATTATTCGATTTCATACATTTGCACGCTGTCGGTAGGAGTTCCTTTAGTATTTGCTGACATTGACATAGTTCAGCGAATTAAAAGACAGCCTCTGCGCTGGCTAGGTCTATTCGGAGCAGTACCCGCCGAGGGAAGCAGAGGAAGACGAGGAAGACATCCAATCCGATGGAAGGTCCAGGTATTGAAGAACCTGTCTTCGCGCAAATGGGTCTGGTGTTGAACAAGGCCAAGACGAAATATTTACTATCATCAAACAAACTGTCGTCGCATTCGCGACTAGAGACTCACGCCACTCACACCAGTCATTACTTTAGTTGTAGATAATTTCGTCTATATTGGAACCAAAATCAACACCAACAACAACGTCAACCTCGAATTCCCACGAAGAATATATCTTGGAATAAGTGGGTAATTGAGAAGTAAAGTCCTCTCTCGACGAACAAAAACAAAACTCTATAAGTCACTTATTATTCCCGTCCTTCTATATGGTGCAGAGGCATGGACGATGACAACATCTGATGAGTCGTTGTTGCGCTGTTTTTAACTCGGCTATAATCGCATAAGCGTGGGCTACGCCAGTAAAGAAGAAGAATATTCTTCTTACTAAATGTACAAATATCATTGACAAGCTTACTTATCAACAAAGCCGAAATACTATTAAAAATGAATATCTATATTAAAATCTGTTTTCATAGATACAAACATATGTATGTACATAAACAGCCACATACATTTAAATGCAATTCGTATCCAATAACAATAAAACTGTATGGGACACAAGTCATAAATTTATGGATTAGATAACAACCCCATGTAGCATAAAACACATCAAGCAGCATAAACAATATACTGCAATATATACACATATAAAATTTTTTTAGTTATTTAAGATAATTTCTAAAATAGTATATAAGGCCTACAAATATCAAAATAAAATTATAACACATTTTAATTAATTATAATAAATTAAAAAAGTTGATAAACGAAAAAAATTATTTTTGAATATTATTCAACAAATCAAAAACTGTTTTCAATAAAATTTATTTACTTTTGCGTGATAGTTTCTTTGACTGGTGATGAAAGGATCTAAGCTCAAAAGCAATCGGTTTAGCAAGTCCTGATTTGTAGCGATCCGTTAGTTCTTTCGTGTATGATGGAGTCGATACGTCTTATCGTTATTAGTGCTTGACTCAGCAGATTCTTATGAAAGCTCTCCAATTGAAACTGGTGCATATTGAATAACATCGCGAGCGATGTTATGACTGACGAAGGAAGAAAATATCAGGAATAATTTGAAGTTAATTCCTTTGCAGGATCTAGAGCAAATCTAATGCATTTAGGGTTTATTGAACTGATTCCTTTTGAAATTGAATTTGAACAGGATGGCAATAACGGGTGGACGAAAGTCTGCAGTTTTTCCAAATTTGTTTGCGCTTTTCATCATTTTCCGATTTTATTAGCAGTTATACAGGGACGTATTAGCTCGTTGGCCATTATGGCCGCCAGTATGCCGGTGCAAGCCTTTTGAATGGCCTATTCGTCTACATAACGCTTTCCTTTCATGGGAAAATGTATTTTTCCGAAAAGGAAGAAGTCGTACAGTGCCTTATCAGGTGAATACGGGAGTGGTTAATGGTTAAAATGTGATTTTTGGTCAAATAATCGTCCTTTGAATGTTGGATTCTGAACAATTTTTTGTCTTCAATCAATTTGTGCGGAACAAACCGTGCACACACCTTTTGTAAGCCCAAATGTTCGGTCAAAATGGGATGAAATCGATGTTTTGGAGATGTTCAATTCCATTTCCATGAGTTTCAATGATGATTTCGGCTGATTTTGAACAGTTTCGATAGAATTTCCGGTGATCACGGATTTTGATTGGCCCACATGTTGATCATCATTTATGTCCTCACGACCACTTTGAAAACGTTGAAACCACTCGTGCGCTTTGCTACGGAAGAGTCACTCATCGCCATAAACTTTTCGAATAAGGGACTACTGAAGTTATTGATAATTTCTGACAAACAGGCATACAATTAAAGTGTTTTACATGAGGAGTATGCTTCTGGCAAATACTATAAATTTTGCATATTTCATGACATAAGAACAATCGTACGAAAATAGCGAACAAGCAAATATATACAGTTTGTGGGCGTAAGAAAAGGAAGCTCTGAAATTGTTTTCTTGATGTAAGTTCTAGAGTCAAGGAAAGACAGTGAACGCGTCAGGCAAAAGTGCGATCAATCTGACATATTCATATGAATAATAACGAAAATTCTATAGAAAACAGCATGTTTTAGGTAAAGTTGTTGCAGTTAAATTGCGACTAGTGTTTTTGATATCTTAGAAGAGCAAATTTCAATAACTACTCAAACCAAGTATATTTGCGATATATATAATATATGTTGCTAGACTGTAAACACCCACACAAACACATTCTTACATAGAAATGCTATTGGTAAGGGTGGTGTCCTTTTATTCGCATCATTCCTTCAGATTTGTTTGCTTGGAGCTCGTTATGATATGTTTCAACTCTTCGATAAATTAATAGTGCCAAGCAAATCGTGAATTGGGATTTTCAGTGGGCTAGGTCAAAAGCTGTCTACCTAATAACGCTACAATAAACCACAATATGTGCGAAATGTGATAGACACCAAGAGCTGAAGAAGGAAGCGAGACACATTTGCAGACAAAAAAAAAAAAGACAAAGACCAAAATGCGGAAGTAGGAAGAGCTTGACAAGCTGGCCGAAAGGGGTAATGGTCGAAAATTTTACGAAATCATGGGGAAACTAACGAAAGGTTTCAAGATAGGTCCCATAGCGGTGATCTAGTGGCTGATGTTCAGAGTATAGAGAAGTAATGGAGGGAACGCTTCTCTTTTTATTTATATCACTGGCCTTAGCAACCGAGCCGTTAGTTCTGTTGTCTCCAGTCTGTATAAGGAAGCAAAGACTATGGATCTGGTTGTGAACGGGGACAAGACGAAATATCTCCTGTCATCGAAGAAATAGTCACTACATTCGCAACTTTGCTCATACATCACTATTGGCAGTTATAGCCTTAAAGTCGTAAATAATTTCGTCTTCCTTGGAACCAGCATCAACATTTCTATATGCCTCTCATTATTCCCGTTCTGTTATATGGTGCAGAGGTATGGAAAGTAACATCTTCTGATGGGTCGGCCTTAGGAGTGTACGAGAAAAAGGTTTTGCGGAACATTTATGGTGCTTTGCACATTGGTAATGGCGAATACCGCAATCGGTGGAGGATAAGATGTCTGGATGGAAGATAACACTCCATCTTAGAAAGTTGTCGATTCAGTATCCGCCGGCGGAAGCATAGGAAGGCCTGCACTCCGTTGAGGAGATCAGGGGCAGAAGAACATGTCTGCACTTGGTATCTAAATTTGCGCCAAATAATGAAAAGAAGAAACAACTGGCGCGCCGTTGTTAACTCGGCCATAACCGGTGTCTGTGCCTGTAAATATGAAGAAGTAGACGATAACTGACAAATGTATTTTAAAAGGGTAACAGTTTGGCAAACACAACTTTACAAGAAAAGCTCAATCAGTTATTTTTTGAAAAGAATGGAAAGCAACAAAAAAATCACAAACCGATATAATAATTTTATACATACAAACCGATATACACATATTTGTAAATTAATCATATACACACATGTACATTTTCATTCTCACTGGTTGGTTAGAGGAAGTATTCTAATTTGTTCAACAAAGTTTCAATTAGTATGGATATATCTACTATTTATTTATTTCATATTTCATATTTTTTCAAAGATTTAATACCATAATAAAAGCTTTCTTATTTTCTGTCTTGTTTGGACTAATCCCATTTCAGAGCAAAAGTAGTGTATTTGTGTAAAATATTAAGCAGAAAAGCTGAATTTTATGTTACGTGCCTATACAATACTTATACATTCGAAAATTGGTCCTAAAAGGGGGTTTAAAAATTGTCAAACAACGGTTGTCATCGGCGATCATTTATATAAAACCTCATCGCCCACAACGCCACAGAAAGTCCATTGAACAAGGGGCTGAGCCTTTAAATGTTGTTAACATGGCAAAACTTTCTAATTTCCATATTTTTATTTCTCACCTTTTTATTGTTTTCTGCACCTCGTCCTCAAGAACCTGCTGCTAATGTAATTCCAGCGTGTTTTTATTTTCCCTATTGGCCCGTGGCGAACAACTTGGACTCCGTGCGAGACGGATTTTGGTCGAGCAGTAGCCTTTTTATTGTTGTATGTGTGTGCTGGCAGCGTCGCTGATGCTCATAGCACTGCGGCTTGAACATTGACAATTAACAAAGTAAATGACATTTCATTATGGAAATTTGTAATTAATATGGCAGAGATCGACACGACAGCCAATAGTGGAAGGCCCACCAGAGCTCACATGTGCTCAAGCATATTTAAAAAATTAGGAATAAGTTAAACAGACAAAAAGTTGACGAGTTGAGCAACAATGGCAACGGTAAAAACCTTAAAAGCTGTGAAATGCAAAATATTATCAAAAGGAAAAAATGGCTTAATGACAACAATCCGCTGAACAATCGACGCTCAGAATTCGGATATAGTATCAACGCTTATAGGATAAGCTATTAACAGTAGAATATTTCCCTATGTTTAACTGGTCATGAGTAATAATATTAAAATAAGTATGGATAATAAATTCGCAGAAAAAAGTGCTAGCTCTCTGGAAATTGTAATCGATTTATTTATAGCAGTAGATGATGCTTCGTCTCGCAGCCCTGATTTTAAGCCATTCGACTACAGAAGGGCCATTTCTTCTTTCTGTTCCGTCAAATACCCTTTAGACATTAGCATCGTTAATATCAGTAGAAACTTTGCGTGTTGCCAAGGCCGGGTTATTGGGGGCTCCTGTAAAACACAAAAGGCGATCATATCTACAAACTATTATATATCGCTCACTTAATAAATATATTATTAAACGAAATTAATTTCTTAACAAATCTTTCAAAGTTTCATTTTTATAACAGCCTAAACTGTAACAGAATTCACGACAGATCTAAATATTGTATTACTAAACAAGCAACAAGTTAACTGATATATATTGACCACTGGCGAAATGTAGGCTAAATTTTCAGGTCAGATATCTAAGTTATCTTCTTTTGTAATTAAGTTATCTTCTTTTTGTAAATATGTATATGTAGTATTATATATGCACATATTCATTAGAGTATGAGTAGTTACGAAAAGGACTAACAATTTAACCAATTTCGATCAAATTTTGTTACTTTGATATTTATTTCAAAGAAGTTAATGTAGAAACAAAAATCAGGTGGCGTATAGGGTCCTAACAGAAATGTAAATAGTACTCAAGAAATCATAAAACTAAATAATATGTTAAAGAAAAAATTTAACTAAGAAAAATATTTGTTTATATCTTCCCTAGCTGATTTGCATTTCGGGTTTGAGACCAAACATATGCCATAGCCCATACATAGTCTAAATAATATTGCTGTTGCTGGCACCTACCCCCTCAGCCTTTCTGTTAGTATGTACATATTTCTCTGGAACTTTTTCTCCTCTTATTACTTTATCCTCATTATTACTGCTTTGACAAATAGTTTAAAATAATGCAATTGTATGTGTTTTATAATACCTCCATAACATCTTGTTTAAATGAATTAAGCATCCACCCCCTCTACCCGAAAAAACTGGCGCATCCTAATGCAACAGCGCAATTAACCATAGCTAATGTCACTACAGTACAACTCACCACACCTGTACCCCTACCCACTAAACAAAAAGGATGGACAACAGGATGGAAAGACAATTCGTTCTACACAATTCGCACGTTAACATACACACATTCCGCTATATACAGTGGCAGCTTTCATTCATTGCACCAAATTGGCCGGAACGCAACGAGATCCAACAACATTTTCGCTCTGGTATTATTGGAACACCTTTTCCTCCGATCACTTATCGGTCCGGTTTACCTCCTCCCTGCTCCGTATACATGTATAGAACATTATATTTTTCATAAATTCTAAATAAACTTTAAAATTATTGTACACATTAAATACGTCCGCATTCTTATTTAACCATCGTGAAAGTGATTAGTGCTTTGTAGTCAAATTTTCGACAGCAGAGTATTTAAACACATCTCTTTGATTAGTATGATTATTTCACAAGCGAAGCAAGAATTTGTCACATGCGAGCGACAAATTTTCCAATTTTCCAGTGTGTTATCGAAGTTGCAGACAAGTCTCCGTCTTATTTTAGCATGATTTGTTATTGCGACGAAATTGATAATGGACACAGGTCTGGCGAAGTGGGTACATATGTTGAGGGACGCGCAAGTTACAACTCAGGTTACGACAACTGACGGCATGCAGTTGTGCACCACATCGCATGATCAGCCAGTACGTGACCAAACCAGCAGATCTGATGGCAGAGTCAGTCTGATTCTTGCTACAGTACAGACATTAACATTATAATTTATAACTGGCGCAGTCGTAACAAATAACCAAAACAACTATATAAGCAGTAGTAGAAATAAACAACACTAAGAAAAAAATAACAACTGTATAAGCAGCAGAAAGAGGCAGCTATAGCAATAGGTACTGTTCAGATATCTTGACATCTCGGTTAACATAAAAGAAACTTAGTTTTATTCAATTTATAATATTCAAACATTTATATAAAATACGTATTTAAATTTAATTGAACTCTGCAATTCTAATCTACTGTACGAATATTGCTCGAGAATTTTGTATGTGTTCAACAATGCAAATTGCCACAAGTGAAATTAAATTAAAGTGCACAAAATTTTTGTTTACAAAAAACATGAGGAAATAGTGCTGAAACGTGGTGTGGTGACAAATATTTATTGAAACAAGATTTGAAAAAAAAATTGGAAGAAGAACAGATGGAAAGATGTACCGACGGAGGAAATTTATATTTTAAATAATGATTACAAGAAAAAACTATTTGTACTTAATGATTAAAATGCAATATAATATATTTAGATTTAGATATAGATCGGGTTTTTTATAAAGATAAAGAAAAACATTATTAAAAAGAATATATCCGTAGATATATATTTTTTTTAATTTTTCCAAACCAATATATATTAAATAAAATATAATCTCGCGTAAAAAGAAAAAGATACAAAAAAATGATGGCTCAAAATCAAATGTTAAACGTTGAAAGTAAACAATAAAACAATTCAACAAAAGGCTGCACAGCAGGAAACTAGTATTAGGCAGAAAGTAGAAAAAGATCTAAAATACTTACAGACAAATGAAGGTAATGCAAAAAAATTACCGGCGTTTATTGAGGCAATTGATAGAGTACTAGCTGATTATGCAGGACAACAACAGGTAGCATAAAAAGTAGTTTATGAATTAAAAATTTTAGGATCTGCAAAAAAGTCTTAACATTTAATCCTCCAGAAAATTGGGAAACATGCAAAACAAGATTAAAACAGCACTTTGGGCCAACAAAGGACCAGATGACTTTAAACAACGACATCGCTAACCTTAAGGGGGTAGTATCGGTGAACTTGGAAGGAAAACAAAAGAAATAATGGATAATATTACCGAATATTGTGCTTTAACTGAAACAGGCGAACTGATGAAAGAAATATTTTCAAGAATGCTTATACAAAGGGTAAAGAAACTTGCAGCAGGGATTTTCGCCTATATGATACGGAATATAACGACATGGGCAGACATGAAAAATACGATCCATAATTTCATAAGGTTGGACGATGGAAATTTAAATCTTAAATTTTTACCAAGAAATAGAAATTCAAACCAATTTGCTCAGAAGGCAAGAAATTTTAATAGTAACCAAAATCAATATAATCAAAGAATAAACAACTTTAGGAGAAAAAATATTGGCGATCAAATCAATTACTCCCAAAGAAATACCAACTTTTCAGGGAAAAATAATTATCACCCATATAATCCACAGAGACAAACTAATTATCGGACAGGAAATTCAGCCCAATATACAAATCAATGTCGTAATAATAATATGAATAATAATAATAACGGCTTTGGTAATTCAGCAAGACAAAATATACAGAGCGGCACTCGGCAAACAAGACGTTCAAATGGCCCAACAGTAATGGATGTTGATGCTGTGAGAAAGACAGAGGAAACGAATAACAACGAGGAATTTTTTACCAATTAGCATTGGTAGACCCAAGCTCTACTATTAGTATTATGAAAAAATCGAGCTTCGAACATTATAAGTTACCGGTTCTAGAAAAAAATAAAACAATAATTAGTACACTGAATGGTGAAATAAGTGCGTCTAACGAAAGAGTTAGGACACCACTTCCGCTAGAATTTAAATACCCTAACAATGCCAGGATGAGATGGTTGAAAATAGAATTTGAAAAACCGTACGATCTTCTACTAGGAAACGATTTTATATTTAATAATTTAAATATAATCGATATTGAAAACAAAAACATTGAGCTTAAAAATGGTGTTAAAATTCCGTTTTATTCAAAAACTATCCAAGAGCTAGTATATGCATTGGAAGAAAGTAAAATGCAAAATATTCAATTGGATCATTTAAATCAAATGAACGAAAGGAGGTTGAAAAATTGTTAAATTGCTAAAGAAGTATGAAAAATTAATGTATAAAGACGGAGATGCCTTGACAAACACAAAAACGGTGGACCACGAAATAAGAACCACCACAAACCAGCAAATCAAAAACAAAAAAAATATTTAGGTTACCTCCGAAACATGAGGAAGTAGCCATAAGGCAAATTAAGGAGCTAGAAAAACAAGGTATAATTCGAAAAAGTATGATTCAATATCTAAAAAAAGGTTATAAAATAAATTCAAGAGATCGGCAGTAAGTAGCTAGTTTTGAAAATTTGAAGGCACTAATATCATCACATCCAATTTTAAAATTTCCTGAATGTAAATCCATTACAACGGATGCAAGTGATTACGCAATAGGCGCAGTGCTTTCTCAACAAGGTCAGCCAGTGTGCTACATTGGCACTTTAAATAACCATGAACAGAAATATGCTACGAAAGAAAAAGAATTTCTAGCCTTTATATATTCAATAATCTATTTCATACCGTTCATATAGTATATGGCACAAAATTTAAAATTATAACTGATCATTGTCCGATAGTATTTTTAAATAATAAATATAAAGGAAGGGAGTTTTCGCAACGTCATCAAAGGTGGCTATTGAAACTGCAAGACTTTAATTATGAAATTGAATATCAGAAGAGGAAAAATAATGTAGTAGCAGATTTTTTAAGCCGAATTGGAAACTCTTCAAAAATCTACGAAAGTAATAGTAAAGAATCCAATTTAGAATTGTCAGATACAATACATTCCGCAGAAGCGGAACTGTTAGAACACTTCTTCATAAAAGAAGAAATTGTCAACAAGTATAAGACCCAAATTATTATAACTTATAGTCCCCAAACTGAAGTTCGAATAATACATGGAAGGAGAGTAATCGAGATCAACCCTATTGATACGGAGAACTTATTGAAAATATGTATATTTTCCGAAGACTTATTGACAGGGGTAAAGTTGGTATTTTTTCCAAAGTAGAGGGGACCGATTATTACAAAATTCAACTACTACTTAGCATGTAAGCATGTTTTCTTGCAACAGCAAGTTGCAATTCATAAAATGTACAAAAAGAGCAACAGAAAGAAGAAGATCTGCATAAACAAATTTCACTTTACCATAGTAATGAGTCAATGCAGAGCGGAATAAACGATACTTACTTAATATACCATCCAAAATTAAGGGAACATGTACAGTTAATTATAGGTAATTGCGAAAAATGCAAGCAAATTAAATATGACAGGGAACCGATAAAGCCGAAGTTCAAGCTAACAGAGACACCTTCAGTTAAAAACGAAATAATACATGTGGACATTTTTAATTTTAAAAAGCAGTCATTTGTCACAGTAATTGATAAACTTATAAAATTTGCAGCTGCATGCAATATAACTGACAGAAATTGTAGAGCAAAGAATGCCATCATAATTGAAGATTTCATGAAATCTGGGAAATCAAAAGAAATCAAAAGAAATCATCGTGAACAACGAATTCAGGGCTGAACAGTTGATTCAGTTATTAAAAACAGAAGGAGACGAGGTACACTTAACAAAACCAAACTCTCATACAGGTAATGCAGACATTGAGAGGCTGCACTCAACCTTGTCAGAAAAACTAACAGGAATTGAGGATCCAAGCCTCTCAACCGAAATGAGGATACATATCGTTATAGGTAACTAATTCACGAGTAAACATATTTTCAGACTATGTGGATAATAATGTTTCTGATGACCGCCATGAAATTGGCAACAGCATTCCTACAGGTAACACCGATAGTTGAAGAAGCACGATACATTATGATCCAACTCGACGAAGTAGAAATCGTTGACGAAGTAAATATAATACTACATATTATACACCTGAAAGCGCTAGCAAGTTTGGTGAAGGAAATGGAAGAATGACAGGAATAAAATATTAAAATATTTAAATCAGATACAAAAGGAGGATGAGAGCTAGCTTAACTGGTTCTTTACAATGATCAAATGAATAAATGAAGACATATAGAAGGGAAGGTACATGAAATTCAAAATAATATAGCCGCCGCTAAAAACAATTTAATACACCCGGGGATGTTAACTAAAGAGAAAATAGGCAGCTTTGACATAGATTTTTATAAGATGAAACTAGCCAAAGTAGGAGTAATAGCTTTCAAAAATGAAGCACTTGTGTTCGCTATTCAAATACCAAAAAGCTTCTTAAAGTATATGTAAAATTAATTATGCCTCAACCAAACAAATGAAAATTGCAAATAGCTCAAAAGGATGAAAAAATTGTAACAATAAATAAATAACATTATAAATATAAAGATAATACGTTATTAAAAAAAATTGTATTAAAAAAACCTACCAAACAAACGAAAATTGCAAATAGCTCAAGAGGATGAAACAATTGTAACAATAAATAAATAACATTATAAACATAAAGATAATACGTTATTACAAAAAAAATTGTATTAAAAAATTTATTTTTTTAACGTTTAACGTTTGTGAATTTAAATATAACAATACTACAATAATACAATAAATAAGTGATGATACTTTCATCATCAAGAATGCAAATAATTTGAGACTTATACAAAATTGTGATGACAGAAATTTTATACTACAAAATAATTGTTGATGTTTAATAGCGTTCGCGGATTGAAATAAAAGGCGTGCTATGCGGTCGAATTTCTTTATTGAAGAGAGAGATAAAACGGAAGCTGGTTTGACAGCAATGAAGCCCATGAAGCTTCAAACATATGTTTAGAAAGATGATGCCAGATAGGCGCGAACATACCGGCCGCCTTGAACAACAGAATATCATATAGAAAATATGTCCCCCTTTGTTGGTAGTAGCGATAACTTGATCACGGCTCTTACTCCCCTTCGGATGTCTTCAAATTTACAACCCGCAGTTGACCATCAGTCCCTGGGGAAGTGCCAATAACACGGCCAAGCTTCCATTCAGTTGGGGGGCGTTGCCTTCAAGTATGATAACGATATCATCTTTCTGCAAATTCAGCGTTGAACGTATCCATTTCGAACGACGTTGAAGACTTACAAGATACTCGTCTCGCCATTGATTCCAGAAGTGTTGTCTAATTGCCACAATGATTTGCCAACGTTGAAATATAGTTCCCTTGAAGACCTCAACGTCAGGGTCTTGAAGTCCCTTTAGCGGTTCGCCAATCATGAAGTGTCCAGGAGTGAGGACTTCAAAGTCATTTACATTTGTAGGAATGAATCAAATAGGACGCGAGCTTACACAGGCTTCAACTTCAGTCAGTACTGTTGCAAATTCTTCGTAAGTTAGAAGCGAAGTATCTAAGACCCGCTTAAGATGATATTTGATACGTTTTATAACAGCCTCCCAGAAGCCACCCATGTGAGGGACGTTTGGAGGATTGAAATGCCAAAATATTTGGGCGTTTGCGAAATATCATGATTCTTAGGCTAATCGCAATTCCTTTTCAGCACCCACGAAATTAGTGCCGTTGTCAGAGTAAATGTGCTGACAGTACCCTCTCCGGTTAGTAAAACGTTTAGAAACAGCTATGAAAGCTATTGAAGAAAAGTCTCCAGCAAGTTCGAGATACATTGCACCAGTACTCATGCAAATAAATGAGCATAGATTTTGCACCTCTTCCATGTGTAAACTTCACGTCGTAAGGGCCAGAGTCATCTACTGCATAACTCTGCGTACAGCGCTAAAAAACTCGAAAAACTAACTTTAATCGCGAATTTCTCAGGAAATCTGACACGTATCTAACCAAGCTTGATTTCAATTCATTATTTATTGATTTCAGTAAGTAAATAACAATATAAATTTTATTTTATTCAGATAATTATAGTTTAAATTCATTTTATTCGAAAACACTATGAAACAAAGCAACTGCAAAAGTCTGCGTACAGAAAGGTATTATTAAAGAAATTAATGTCCTACGACTCTCTAATATCTAGTTTGTTATCCTTTTCTCTTTAATACTTCAATCCACAAGTTTCGCTGTATCTTCTGGCGCAATTTTTCCCCATTCCTGCATTATAATGTCCTTGAGCATATTTTCTGATGTTATGGCGTTTTTTCGAATTCTACGCTCAAGCAAGTCCCACAAATGCTCAATTGGATTTAGGTCTGCAGATTGAGGAAGCGTTCGCAACTGGTTTTTGACATTGTGCAAAGCCAGAGCTTGACATTTTGCGCAGTATATTTGAGGTCGTTATCTTGTTGGAACCGAAAATCTTGTTCCATCCCCAGTTGCAGGACACTTTGCAGAAGATTATCTTTCAAAATTTGTATATATAACCTCTGGTCCATTATGGAGCCAATAAATGTAAGTTTTCCAACATCGTTAGCTGCCATACAGGCCCAAATAATAACACCGCTTCGACCATGTTTTACACTTGGTACCATATTCTCTTTTTCATACGCCTTTTCCGTTTTTCTCCATACCAATTTCTTACCTTTTATCACAAAGATGCAAAACTTGCTCTCATCCGTAAAAATAATACTATTCCAAAATTCTGGGGGTTTTTAATCGTATTCATTTGCAAAATCCATGCGCTTCTGCCTATTTATCTCCGAAATATCTGGATTCTTACGGGCTACTCGGCTATCGTATCCAGTTTTTTTTTTAATTCTACGGATTGTATCTTCAGAACCTTTGCTCCACCTCTAGTTTCAGTTCATGAGCAGTCATCCTTAGATTCTGCTGAACTAGTTGTACGACACGCTTGTTTTCGAGGTTTGTTAAAAGAGTTGGTCGACCAGCACGTGGTTTTGATAAGATGAATCCAGTTGAAATGTAATTAGTTACCACCTTATATACCGATGAATGAGTTCGGCCTACTATTTTTCCCATTTCCCTTAACGTTTTACCCTCAACATGTAGTTTTACGATAATTCTTCTTTCATTAGTTCCAATTTCCTTGCCTTTTTTTCCATGGCTGTTTTAAAATGATCTTACTTCTGCAATCGCTTGAAACACAATAAAATAGTTATTCTAAAGTCGCACAAGTGACTGAGAAAAAAGCTAAACTAACGGTAGTCGTAAATTGCTATCCTTGTGCTGCTGTACGCAGAGTTTTGCGTGCATGAATTTTCATGATGTCGACGAATAATTCCCGTTAAAATGGAGATGTATGTATTATGGTTCTAAAAAGCTATGTTTATGCAATATACGAGTATATATTTTTTATATAAAAGAAATTCAAAAGTTTCTGAAAACGTATCATATTTCGTGAGACATTCGAGTTAAAGTTAAGTTTTCGAATTTTTTAGCGCTGTACGCAGAGTTACGCAGGCAAGTGTACTTCTGCTACGATTATTTTAGCGAGCGGTGATTTTTTCGGCACTATTATAGGATGTTTAACAGAATCTGAAAGCGGTGGGTTTTTGATGCGGCCTCCTACTCGTAGGATACCATTTGCGTCTAGAAAAGGTTGTAGTCTTGCTAGACTGCTTCGTTTATGTATTAGCTTATTTTTTCTGCAATTAGAAATTTCCTTTTTAAAAACAATAAATTGAGTATACATACTTTACCAATGCTGCCGAATTGTCGTACAATGGCGTTAGCCCTTGTGTTATTGATGCAGCGTAATAAATAAGCGGTGATGCGTTTAAGTTTGCCGAATGAATGATACTTCGTCAAAAATTCCCAACCGTCAGCGTCAGCAGTGTTACAGCCTTGCTAGATTTTTGCTCGAGATCTGTAGTGTGTGATTCTGCAGAAAACGGCCAGCTACTGTTGTTCTCATGTAGCTATTCCGGACCATGCCACCAAGGTTGATGTGTGAAAGCTGCGATGCTAATATGCCCCTTGCAGCGCAATCAGCGGGATTGTGCTCTGACGCAACGTGCCTCCAGTGCGTTGCTGGTAGAACATCTTGTACTGCAGCGACGCGATTGCCCACAAATACTGACCGACGGCTACGATTGCCTTGTAACCACGCTAAGGAAATTATTGAGTCCGTCCATGCATATAATTTTGAGAAGGTGTGGTTCAGATTTGATTGAACTTGCTTCACTAACTTTGCTCCCAAATCAGCTTCACAAAGCTCGAGTCGTCCTAACGAAATAGTTTTCATAGCCACTACTCTTGTTTTCGCTGCTACTAGTACGACCTTAATCGTACCGTCCGGAAATTGTGTGCGGCAGTAAAGTGCGGCAGCGTATGCGACTTCTGATGCGTCGGTAAAAATGTGATACTGAGAGTCAGAAGTTTTGCTAGTTCCTAACCAGCGGCTTAGGGTTAGCGCTGATAGTTGCGGTAATTCACGACGATGTGCCAACCAGTCCCTTTCTGAAAGAACTGGTTCATCTCAATCCACATTTGAGCGCCCAAGCTTCTGTAACCAAATCTTAGAGCGGATTATATAGGGCGCGATCAAACCCAGTGGATCGAATACCTTACTTGTGTCGAAGAGAAACGTTCTTTTTGTAAGTTTAGGAGGCAGGTCGTTAAAACTCACTGCTATAGAAAGCCAATCGCTGTTTGTGTGCCATATGGTACCAAGAGTGCGGATTTGGTCTCCATCGGCTAAGAGATGCGAAACTTGTTTAGATACGTGTGGTATCATATCTCTAAGCATTTGAGAATTAGTTCCTCATTTCCACTTTCAGAGAGCGCGTGGGAGACGTTCTTTTGAAGTAAAGCGGGCTCATCAAATGTATCAGCACCAGATAGTAAGTCATCCATATAAAAGTCTGACCTTATAACTTCAATGACTTCCTTGCTTGCGTTTGACGCGTTAAGTGCGGCTCGATGTAGAGACTTAACAGCAAGATGTGGTGCTGAGGCGACTTAATACGTGACCCTTAAAAGACGATAATCACGAACCGGATCTGCTGGATTGGAACGCCAAACTATGCGTTGATAATCTGTGTCCTCTTTAGCGACATAAACTTGGCGGTACATCTTTTCGATATCGGCTATGATTCCGAAACGGTGAGTGCGAAAGCGAACCAAAATAGAAAATAGATCTTGTTGTAGCTGTGGGCCTAACATGGGGGTACCGTTTAAAGAATTCTCAAAGGTTGACTTCATAGATGCGTCGAAAACGACTCGAAGTTTCGTTGTTTCAATTGTGGTCTTTACCACCGCATGATGTGGCATATAGTAAAGTTTATCTGTTGTCGTCTCAGCTGGTTCCATGTGTCCCATAGAGGTGAGTTCATCCGTAAACATAGTATTCGTATACTCTTTGCGAAGTTGTTCGTTAGCTACAAATCTTCTTTCCATTCGGAGTAATGCTCGAATAGCTGCTTCTTGTGATTCCCCTAACAATACGTTCTTCTTCAAAGGTAAGCGTACGATGTAGCGACCATCCGATGCACGTTCGGTCGTATCGTCGTATAGTTTCTCACACATAGATTCTTCAGGTGAAAAGAATTTGGGGGCGGGTAGTTCTTCGAGATTCCAAAACTTGAGGATGAGTTGAGTTAAATGAAGATCGGAATGTAAAGTCGAACTGTTCACCGGTGGGTTTTGTAAATTGGCAGCGTTGCCAAACAGTACCCATCCTAATACAGTATTTTGTGCCATTTGTATACCCCGTTCACCCTTACGGAGTCCGTGTAGTAGAAATTTGTCCATTTCATCCATTCCAATCAAAATGTCTATTGGTCTGGGCTGGGAATAATAGCGGTCGGCTAGTGGCAAATCCGTAAGATGCGGCCAAGAAGTCGTCGGTAAAGCGGAGATTGGAAGATCGATAGTAATTTTCGGTAACATTTAGTATCAAGCGTTCGCGTTGATATGAAGAATGTAACTTCTCACTTTGCAATGCCTCCTTGCAGTGACCTAATCCCGGTGACGTGAACGGATGACAGCGGCCCCTTAGTAGCGGTTGATGTATCGATATTTACTTCTGGCTCTGTAAATGTCGTAAGGAAAACATTCTTTTTTGTTGTTGTTGTCTTTTTGGTAGTGTTGAGTAATGGTACCATATCCAGTGAGCGTGCGCGGTTTTCAAGAAATTCTTGAAGAACGGAGAAAGATGGTAGATCGTCCATAACGAGCGATAACTCCCATTACTGCGGGTTACTTGTGCTAACTTTGAAACGGTTAGGTGAACAAGCCAGTCATCCCAGAATTCGACTGGTCGTTCAAGTGCACGTAGAGCACAACCTGTTGAAGTACAGAATTTAGCACTTGCTTTATTCCCTTAGCAGTATCCTTGGCTGCACTTCCAATTGCCATGAGTGCTTTGATGTGGCTGTCCACCATGACACTCATGACCTTATACTGCTAAGCTACTCACCAAATCGAATGCTTCCCCATTCAAACAGTTTCGTAAATAGTGTAATTTTTGTCCGTCCGACAAATCTTGACTTTCGTATGACTGAGTGAGCAAAAAGCATCATGAAAAGGAAGCCATTGAGTGGGATCACCACTAAATGACGGCAACAGTAGCTTTGGAAGTGGTACAGGAGCAGTTGAATCAGAACGGTGGTTTGCGATGTCTGCTGCCTTTGAGCTACGCACAGGCGTTTCAAGTTAGCTTTGGCGGTGCTGTACCACTCCTCACCTTGTATCCCGGCCTGCTCCTCCATAGAAACGGTCTCGTCGCCACATGTGAGTTCCACCTCTTTTTGTGCTACGCAAAACCGAATCCATTGCTCCTCCAACAATTGGAGGTAAGTAGTTTGTCTAACGGCAGGGCATCGACTTTGCTAGATTTCAAATAGCGTTTCATAGCATTTAGCGCGGTGTCGCGAATTTTAGCCGATGATATGATTAATATTAAAAATGCGGAAAAATATTGAAAATAATAGCGATTTTGCGGAATATCATTAATATGCGATGATATCCGGCTCGAAGAACCATAATATGTTGATGTTTAATAGCGTTCGCGGAAGATGAATTATATTTATGCGGATTGAAATAAAAGGCGTGCTATTCGGTCCGGTCGAATTCCTTTATTGAAGAGAGAGATAAAACCTCATATATACCGTGGATCAAACGGAAACTGGTTTGACAGCAAGCACATAAGTGCTGCCCATGAAGCTTCAAACGTGTGTTTAGAAAGATGATGCCAGATAGGCGTGAACAATAATTATACAATAAATTTTGCGAAATGTGAAATTAAAATTAATGAAGAAAAATTTAGTAACAAAAAAAACTAAATTTATTGATAAACTGATACATTCTGTTAAAATTTTGAACCAAAGCTATGAGTCAAATATAAACTTTGACGATATTATACTGAATCATTTTAGGAATATTAAAGAAATAGAAGAGCTAAAGTATCAGAAAAGTGTATATTAAGGCATAAGTGCCTCATCGCCACATAGTAATAATACTAATAAGTACAATTATTATTATTATTTACTTATTTTTATTATAATTTTTTTTTTATTCAAGTTAAATTTACAATCTGTCTCAATGTTAATAGACAATAATTAAATGTGCTGGTAAGGTACAAACAAATTGTGAGTGTTACTTCATTAAGTTACCCTCTGTTTAGTGACAGTATAATAAAAATAAAAATCCAAACTACATTCATACTAATTTACATAATTATTTGCTATTTTATTTATATTAAATAACATAATAATATTAAAATAACATAATCATACACTAGTTTGTGCTAAAGTTATGTATTTACATTACATGCATGCGTGCTGGCTTACAAGTTTAAAATGTCTTTATAACCTTGTTGTAGTGGGTGACTGTAGTAATGCCACTGCTAAAGGATTGGGATGGATCTCGAACCTGATTTTCTATCTTTCACTAAACTTGTTTATTTCATCTTTCACTTTGCATATTTTTAAATCTCTGTGAATAGTATGATTTGAAACATACCATGGAGCTTTTGTAATTGACCTGAGAGTTTTTGATTGAACGCGCTGTATTATTTCAATATTTGAATTGCTTGCCGTGCCCCATATTTGTATCGCATAAGTCCAAATAGGTTTGATGATGGTTTTATAAAGTAGCAGTTTATTTTAAGAGAAAGAACAGATTTTTTACCCAGAAGCCAATAAAGACTTCTCAATTTTATATTAATTTGTTCTATTTTCGCTTTTACATGATATTTCCAGGTAAGCCTTCTATCTATGCGTACCCCCAGGTATTTCACATGATCGCTAACAGGTATGGCTGTATTAAAAATATTGATTGAAGGACAATCACCTTTTCTTAGGGCAAAAGTAACATGGACAGATTTATCTGAATTGACTTTAATGTTCCACATCTTGAGCCAGTCTTCTAGTTGGAATAAGTAATTTTGTAGTATGTCAGAAGATTCTGAAGGCACTTTATTTGAAGTTACGACTGCAGTGTCATCAGCGAATATTGCTATCGTAACATCGTTGTTTTTTTGGGATATCCGCTGTGAATATCGAATAAAGAATTGGCCCTAAAACACTTCCCTGTGGGACGCCTGATTTCATTTTATACATACTTGAGTATCCATTTCCAACCCTAACATAAAATTGTGTATCTTTTAAATAAGATTTAACAAGAAAGAAAAAGGGAGCAGGTAAATTTTTCTTTAATTTGTAAAGCAGTCCGGGGTGCCAGACTTTATCGAATGCTTGTTGTACATCAAGGAATACACATGAACAATATTCTTTTTGCTCTAAAGCTGACCTTATTTTATTAAACACTCTATGGCATTGTTCAGGAGTTCCGTGGTGTCTGCGAAACCCGTACTGTTGGTCCGGAATTATATTTAAATTTTCCAATACCGGTATCAGTCTTCGTAAGAGAATTCTTTCGAATATCTTTGAGAAAGTAGACTAATGGGACGATACGAACTAACTAAGATTTCAGGGTTTTTTTTGGTTTAGCAATCATAATTATTCTGCACATTTCCAGGCTGTACGAAAGTGCTGAAGCCTTAGTATGGCATTGAATATAATTGGAAGAGTTCGCAAGAACTTCTCAGTTAGGTGCTTTAGTACTGCGTGGTCTATCTGATCGTAGCCTGGCTTTTTTTGTTGCTACATTTTGCCAGTTCCTCTTTCCCTTCTGATAAAATAATACGCGTCATTGGAAAATCCATTTGTCATGGAATATCCAAAAAGTGCATCACTTCCCTTTCATCAGAAGCATTAATAAAAATAAATGGTGTGAATACTTCATTTAAGTACTTAGCAAACGCCTGTGCTTTATCCTCATCTGACCGATACCATGAATTGCTGGAGTATTTTATTGGAACCTTTCTGACTTTTGGGCGTTTGAGAAATTTTGTGGCATTCCACAGACATACAGACATTCAGAGCGAGTTGCGTTAGGGCTAAGGTTGGTTAAAAAGGTTTCAAGGGAGTTGTTTTTTAACTGTTTAAGCCTTGTTTTTAAATATTTAGTAGCTCTGTCTAAAATTAATGTGTCACTTGGATTGTGGGTCCTTTGCCATATTTTCCTCAACGATCTTTTTTCCTTTATTAGGGTTTTGATTTCCGCAGGGATAAAGGTACTGTTTACAAAAATATCTTGTGGAGTTGAGATAAAACCTGCTTCTACAATGGCGTTGTTAAATTTTTCAACAAAGCCGTCTAATTGGTCGGTGGTTCTTAAGTTAACACTAAGATCAATATTATTGTCTAAGCAGTAAGAAGATGATGGAATATTAGTACGTGGAGTCAGAATTTTTAGTTTACTTTGAAGGATTATAGGTGATGGTTGGAGTACCGCAGTTAAGGGTGAGTGATCAGAGCTTAGTTCAAATTTTTCTTCAATTTTTAGCAAATTACTAGAGAGGCTTGAGTACACAAAAAAATCTAATAGATCCGGAACTTTAGTGGGATCAAATGGCCAGTAGGTAGGCATACCGGTCGAGAGAACTGATAAATTCCTATTCATAATGCATTTAAATAGTTCGTTACCTTTCGGATTATTTAAGCGAGAGCCCCACCAAGGGTGCTTGGCGTTAAAGTCTCCTCCGAGTAAGAATGTCGAGCCGAATTCGCTAAACATATTTTCATATTCTATGCAACTGATTGTGTGCCTGGGTGGAAAGTATCCAGCGCCAATAGCTATTGAGCGTGAAATTTGCATCGAAGGTGAACAAACTTCTTTCAATGGTTCATATTTAATTTTTGAGTTAATAATCACCGGCGACCCGCCTCAGGCTCTACTCCCAGGGTGGTTACAATAATTCCTCTAATTTTAAAAAATGATCTTTGTGAAAAATGAGTTTCGGAAACTAAAAATACATCTATACAATTATTGTTAAGAAATTTTTCGATTTCGTTAATATGGTTGACAATACCGTTTACATTCCAAATTGCTATTCTTAGGTTTAGTTGCATACTTTATTCAATAAACCATTGATTATTGCTAATAAATTATTTATCTGAGCAGTCTGAGCGTTAATTATTTGCTCAATTTTTTCTAAAAATTTATCATTGTTAGTTGTTTTAACAGCATCACCATACGAGGCCATGTTGTTTGTTTTGCTGTTGAAAAATTAATTTTGTTTTTGCAAATTTGTGGAATCTGTGGCATTATAAACAAGCGGACTCTCCATCGTGCGTGCTTTGCTAGCATTATATTTGGTTTTCAGTGACTGGTGTACTTGACACCCGCGATAGTTAGCTGGATGTTCGTGCTGGCAGTTTGCACATTTGGCAGGAGCATTTCTGTCTTTGGTAYATTCGGTAGTATTGTGATTAGAGCCGCATTTAACGCAAGCATAAGATTTGTTACAATAACTTTTCGTGTGCCCAAACTCTTGACATCTGTGACATTGGACAATGGAGTTAGTTTGCTTTGGTGTTACCACCTGAACGACTGCATTGAGTATCTGATGTGATACATGTTTTGTTGTTCTTAGCTGGTTCAATATCGACGAAAAATAAGGGGAGTGGGCGGTTGTCTGCACGGCTTGTAATGTTGCTGACTCTTCTTACACGATGACCAAAATTTTCAATTTCTTTCTTAATGTCTTCAATTTCAGATGTAGGGTGAAGATTTTTAATCACCACCCGAAAAGATCGCTCTTGCTTGATCTGGTATGTGTGAAATTCCATATTCTTTTCATTCAAATATTTAACAAGATGGTGGTAACCTTCAATTGTTTTTTAGTTATTCTTGTTTGTCCATCTGCTTGTGTTTTGTATTAGAAATTAGCTTTGTTTATGACTTTGGAGAAAGCAAGTACCATTTCACTAATATTTGACACATTTGGTATTATGATTGGCGGTGGTCTGTTTGCTGATTCAACGCTCACTTGTCATTGTTGTTGTCGCTTTCCTTATTACTAAGTATCTCAAACGGTTTTCGTTGTTGTTATCAGTATCGATCTGGCTAGTTTTCGTGAAGATGAAAGAGGGAAGTTAGGGGCTGCTCTTAGTTTAGTGTTTACTGTTCACTGTCTGCCATCCAGTGTCAATTTCCGACATGGTTAAGCTAATTTCACGGCTTATGCACTCAATCAGTTTTTTTTTTTTTTCACCTTCTCTTCTCTCGCCGCGCACTTGTTCTTCGGCCCGCTGCCAATACTGCGCTATTGCACTAAAGTGAAAATAAATTAATTTGAAATATTTTTACTATTAATTCTTTTTAGAAATATTGTAACTTTATATGAGCTTGAGAAAATTTATTTGCTTCCTTTTTCAATGCCTGCTGTTATATATAAACAAAAAAATAAGTTTGAAAATTATAAATAAAAGAAGTCAGGAGATGTCTCAGAGTGGCTCAGAGGCTGTGGGGGAGTTACATCTCAGGTTAATCAACTGACGGCATGCAGTTGTGCATGATCAGCCAGTACGTGACCAAAACAGCAGACTCGGCATATTTTGAGTTGGAATCTGCGGTACACCCACACATTGGGCAGACTCGAGTCGCTGATCTGATGGCAGAATCAGTCTGATCCTTGCTACAGTACAGACGGGAACATTATAATTTATAACTTGCATTTTTTGCCTGATCACGCTTGAATCGTGTCTAGCTATCATGTTATTTTGGGTCAGTATTGTTTAGAATATCGTCGTGAACAACCGTTCAACTTTATTACGAAAGCTGATGTTCCGAGAGTATACGCGAATACCGTGGAGAGTCGATTCGGCGACGTTTGCAGAAAATCGAACTGAGGTGTGGAATGACTTAGAGCATTTTATATCACGATCTAAAATTAAACTTCCCAAGCGACATTGCTTCGCTTAATGGAATCTTGAAAAGTTCCAAGAATATCCGACGTTTTCGAGACAAATTTTGTTCGCGCTCATTTCAAGCTCAATGGGTATGTAAACAAGCAAAATTTCCCTAATTTGTACGAAGAGCAACCTGAAGAGATTCAAGAGCTGATATTTCATTCAGAAAAAATAAACGGTTTGGTGCGGTTTGTAAGCCATTGGAATCATCGGTCCATATTTCTTCAAAAATGATGCCGATGGGAACATGACCGTCAATTGTAACCGTTATCGCGCCATGGTAATCGACTATTTGATTCTTGAAATTAAAGTTCGTGACCTCGGCGACAATTGGTTTCACCTGCACATCACATCAATTAATTGATTTATTGACAGAACATTTCGGTGAGCAGATATTTTAACGTTATGGGCCAATCAATTTGCCATCACGATCGTGTGATTTCACACCGACCGACTTTTTCATGTGTCGATAGACCATAATATGTTAATATAAAGTCTATGCGGACAATCCCGCTTCGATTTAGCAAAGTATCACGCGAGTTACGATTTCCGTTCATTTACAAAATATGATTAACCGTACCGTTCCTAACTGTACTTAGAGCCGTTGTTTGGACCATAAACATATATATAAATGTGTGTTTGTATATACACGATCGTAGTATCGTATTTTTTTACGCTGTTTTGTATTTTATATACATATATTATATATACATACAGTGATCCCGCAATCACTAGACACTAATTTTATTTAAAATATCTGGAACTTTTTGGAAAACCGTTTTCCAAAACATCAAATTTCTTCAAAATAAGGCCAAAAACTGGATTATCGACTTAGTGGTTCAAAATATCCGGAAATAATACTAGAATCCAGTGAGGAGCATACGTGGACGTCTAGAGACAATAATTGTAACAAAATGTAGGCCAAAAACTGGTAGAACTATTGTAATTACTTTTGATTTATATCAGTTTTCATTTTGATATGCTATATTTAATTTTAAATATGCATATCTTGAAATGGATAGAAAAAAACCACAAAGTTGATTAATTTGAAACAAATAAACGTGTCGTAATTTAATAGAACTAGGTGTATGTAAACTGTGTGTATTTATATTTGCCAAATACAAATACGTACTTATAATTTTATTATTTTTAAAACGTACTTTTTCTTACATTGAGGCATCAATGAATGGACCATTTGCGAAGTAACCGCGGTCTATATTCGAAAGAGCTAATCTTAAAATAATTTAAAATAAATTACAAAGAGTGTTCTTTCGAATGATAAAAAATGTTCTCCACTAAATTTTCAGCTTTTGTGTTTTTTTTTTCTTTAAGAAAGTAGAGAACCTCGAAATGAATCTAACTTTATATATAGTTTTTATAAAAATTTTAATATTTTCCAAATTTACACATCTTATTTGCTTTTGCAATATTTCCATTCAGATTACCATTATTCCAATTAAACATACCTAGTACATTACATTAAAGGGATGGAGCAAACATATTTTCAATTTCATTATGGGTATAATGGCTGTTAAAGCTGATGGGAAGCTATTTAATTTTACAGCAGCACTTGTTTCACTAATATGAATGGTGACGGTTAGCAATCTTAGTCAAGTCGAATATCTGAGTGAAGTCAGGCAAAAATGTACTAATCATCTACCAATGATATGCATATATCATCACAGAATAATATCATAAATTAAAATATTTCTTAAATGAACAATAATTATTAGCAACTAATTTATAATACTCTGCAAAAATCGCCATTCAAAATAAATACTTCTTAGCTATTCAGGGCCCTAGGAAAGTGTTATTTTCATATAATTAGATGAAATATTAATGAACGGAGAACAAATGCAAACTGGTGAATAGTATGAAAATTTGGAATAAATCCATCCAATAATTTTAGAACTTTCATATACGCATTATCTAAAAATTCTACACTCTTATTTGGCAATTTACTATCTTTTACTTCTTAATCTTAACCACTCGTTGTCGAACAATTCTAGAATCCACCATGATAACTAGAAGCTGTAAATTAAAATTCAAACACGAGCTAGCAAATACCACAATAGGGCAATTCAGAATCTTTTGTATCTGAGTTTGCAAAATTTTGCAAGTGCAAACATTTACCATCAACAATGAACCGCTTTTATTGTGGTTTCTGTGCAACCCTTGCAAATACTCGTACCATTAATTCACAGCTGATCGATGAAGAAAAACACAAATTGGAAAATATGCCGAAAAAATGGTTTAAGCAAAAAATTATTGACTTGATGAAGCTACTGAAGAAATTATGGACATTGAAGATAAGAAATATTTGTATACTTCACATAGCCCAAATTTCTCTTTTACTTCTGGAGCTTCTCGCAAGAAATCCAGTAAACTCTGAATTTCGTTTTCGCTCCACTTTTAATTCGGCTCTTCGTATTTTAGCTTTTTTATTTAAAACGGTTTGCTCCATTTCTTCTGCAACGGCAGCTGATAATTTGCAAACCAGTGTTGCAAATAATACAATGGCGTTTCAGTGTTGATTATTTGCAAGGGTGTAGCAGGTGCATCGTTATACATTTTGTTAGTGTAGAAGCAAAAATATGCTCGCTAATTTGCAATTGCAAAGATGCAAGACCATTTGCACAAGATTCTGAATTGCCCTAATGTCTTTATAGTTGCATTCAACAAAATTATAATTAAATAATTTGGAATTAAAAAAGTAACAGCAAAGCGTTTGCCAAGACATCGCCTAACTAACACTTAAAATGCAAAATAATTCCTCCCACAAATTATATAACTTCTACAATGAGTATGAGAAGTAGAAACTTTGACATAGATTTCTTCGCTGCAAGCATTTCTACCTGTGCATGTATACATACACTTAAGCAATAAAAATTTTGAAATGGAATGGAAAGAATTATTGCCGCCAACAATTTTACGTACCAGCAACAAGCAACAAGCCACATGCCAATATATCATCTGATGCAAGTTATGAATATGATGCCTCTGTATATGAATATCTCGGCCGGCAATCCATCGGCCACCGCCGCTTCGTTGTTCTTCAAACTTTGACACTGTAGCTAGGGGCTCTTGTAGTATTAGCTCTGAGCGAGTTTGGTTGTTGTAGCTTTGGTGGTTGTACATTAAACCTACTCCAGCTGCAGAACAATATTTGATAATAGGGTACAGCTGTTGGAGTATGCCGATGTCATCATTGGCCTCAAAAACCGCGCCGTTAGTTCTGCTTTCTTGAGAATGGATAAGGAAGCGAAGCTAATGAGTCTGGTAGTGAACGAGGGCTGGGCGAAATGCCTCCTGTCATCAAACAAATTGTCGTCACATTCGCGACTTGGGTCCCACGCGCGGCTATAACAGCGTAAGCGTTGTCTACGCCAATAAAGAAGTACAATTTATAATCGGAGTAAGCGGGGCTACCTTCCGATTTCATCCATTTCCACACTGTCGATAGGAGTTCTTATAATATTCGCGCTAGGAAAATTTGATAGTTGTAGCTTTTGTGGTTTAGGATATATGTGGAATAAACTTAATAGAGAGCGTGGCCACGACCACTCTTTCCAAATTTTTTACCCATAGGTGCACTTTACATCTGCAATCCGCTGTGCCAATTCAAGAAGTTTTAGATCCTAATTTAGTGCTTAGTTATGGCATTTTATAAATTTTCGGTGAACGGCGTTTTGTGGACGTGGTAGTGTTCCACAAACGTTCATTTAGGAGATACATAAAACCGTTAGGTGAACAAACTGATTATTATACTTTGTAGCAACTGCTATATTCATCTTATTGGTGGTGGTAACCAGAAAACCACAATTTTTCCTGTTTGACGCATTTAATACATTTTTGTTTGTTACATTTTGAAATTTTTCGCCAAATAATCGTATCTGCCAATAATAGCTTTTTTCCGTTATAAAATTTATTTAACAAAATTAAATATGTGATCTGCTAAAAGAATTTTTTTCACAAAACGTAAGAAAATATGTTTGGTTATTTATAACGATTATCCTATATCCTCTCCAATACCATAAGACAAATGTACATATGTAAGTGTACAGAGTTTATTGATGATCGGTTACGTAGGTTCGGGGTGAAAGCGTAGCAAACATATTTTTCTACATTCACATTTGTAAAAGGTATCAGTATAAGTATGGATTATGGAAAAAAGTCAGTTGCGGTAATGTTACGGTTTCATATGGCTGCATAGTCACTTGCACTTTTTGATAATTTGAACATTTAAACAAAGTTACATCCAAATTACGTCTGAATGGCAACAAAATCTATTACCAACAGTACAACTACCCAGAAACAGCTGAATGGTTTTTCAAAAATTGTAAACAACCACATATGTACATCCCCGTAATGACCAGACGTTAATCCTATTCAACATATCTGGGACTTACTGGAAAATTGTATGCGAAAACATCGCATTTCATGAAAAGGGGTCCTGAAACTGCTTTATCGACCGATGGGGGTCAAAATATCCCGAAATGATACCAGAAATTTAGTGAGGAGTATGCGTCGACGTCTGAAGACAATTATTGACACAAAAAGAGGGCCAACAAAATTATAAATACAAGGTGCGTTCCAAAGTAAGCAGGTATATGTCGACGCGATAGTATCTGCCATCTTTACCGATTACCCAGTGAGAATTTCATGACATTCACTTGATTGGAAGTGAAGTTATTGCGTTTTAAGTGTCAGTATGTGTGTGTTATCGCTGCGAAAATAAACTTCGCACAATGAGCCAACGTTAAAATTTGTTTTAAAATTGGTAAAACTTTTACAGAAACGTTTAACAAGTGAAACGTGAAACAAGTTTATGGTCATGATTGCCTATCCTGTATCAGAATGCACGAGTGGGTTCGACGTTTTCAAAGTGGTCGTGAGGACATAAATGACGATCAACATGTGGGCCAATAAAAATCCGTGATCACGGAAATTCCATCGGAACTGTTCGAAATCATCAAAAATCAGCCGAAATCATCATTAAAACTCATGGAAATGGAATTGAACATCTCCAAAACATCGATTTATCCCATTTTGACCGAACATTTGGGCTTACGAAAGGTGTGTGCACGGTTTGTTCCGCAGAAATTGATTGAAGACCGCAAATTGTTCAGAATCCAACATTCGAAGGACGATTATTGGACCAAAAATCACATTTTAACCATTAACCACTCCCGTATTAACCTGATAAGGCACTGTACGACTTCTTCCTATTCGGAAAAATACATTTTCCCATGAAAGGAAAGCGTTATGTAGATGTAGAGGCCATTCAAAAGGCTTGCACCGGCATACTGGCGGCCATACCGGCCAACGAGCTAAAACAATCGTTTGATATACTTTTAGTAGACCGTGCAAAAAGTTGTATTGAAACAGAAGGAGCCTATTTTGAATAAAATAAATTGATTTTTTTAAGTCCTGTTTGATTTGGAACACCCCTTGTATATCTAAAGTGACTATAATTATTTTTGATTTGTGTAAATCATTAGTTTATGCACACCTTTTTAATATGAATTAAGCGCATTTTAAGCTTTTGTAATTGTTTTTTTTTTCTTTATTTGTGTAAAAAAAATATTTTGATATGCCATTTGTACTGATAAATATGTATATATTTTGAAATATAAGTAAAAACAAGTAAGGAAGGAATGCGTTCAGGTATAACTTGAACATTTCATACTTATGCAACTCTCAAGGATTAAAACCAATAAAATACCTACAGGTACATAAGGCAAATTCTGCTAATTGCTGCAATTATCCTTTAAAAACTATTTTTATTACGCACCACAGCGATTCGATTCATTGGGTATGTGTCATATCTTTGGCGACAAATGGATTGTCGGGATCGCTATGACTTACCCTTCGGTACTCGTGACCATGATCAGATAAGCAATTATATACCATTAAAAAATCTAAATTGATTTTACGCCACGTGCTTATTTATTATGGACATTTGCGGGTCACACTTCCAGTCTCAAATCATTACTCCATTCCCTAATATACCTACTACCCAGTGACCTTACCTTCCTGCCTGAAATATGAAAAAATTAGTTAGTACGTAAAATTTTAGATATATTTGTATTATAATCTTTACTTTTTACGAATTTCTTTTTGTTCCCTTGCAATCTTTTGTTGGAGTCACACAGCTTCTTTTTGGTCTATTTGAAACAATACAGCGGCCTCCTGGCAATAGTTGTACCAATCGCATATCAAAGTCGTTGACAAAATAAGTATTAAACTATTTTGTTTGACACCACTGTGAAGCATAGGCGAACATTAAGTAAAATATCTGAATAATGGAATTTAGAAATTTCCAAACAAAGTCCCTTTTGCCAAAGATACCGCTGCTAGCGAACGGTAGTTTCCTTTGCGAGATTTAAAGAAACACAATGTATTATTCTCGGCTAAAGTTGGCACTATTGGAGCTTTGTGCGTGCGGCACAATTGTTAAGACCTCTTTTTCCGCAAAAATATGCAGTTTTCTAAGTTCTCCCGCAATGTAAAAATTTGTTGTATTCCTACGTGTACCGCGCCTTATGGATGATTCTTCGAACAAAATGCTAAAACATATTTGTCATGGAAAGGAAAATATAGAGAAAAAATATTAGGAATTTTAGGAAGAAAAAGGGAAAAAATATATACATCCGTTTTTATGAAAAACTACTTTCTTAAGTGAAATAAATTTTCCTTCGATCTATATTGTTGTCTCAAATGTGCTTATAACACCCACAAGTTTACATAAAATTGCTTACTACATATTAGAGAGGAGCGATATTGCGATTTTTTGATATCTGTGATTTCAGTGATGGCTATTTTTAAATCACGGTGATTTTATATTGCTATTGCGATCGCAACTAAGTCCGATGTTCAAATGGTGACCTTTTGTTGTTGTTGTATCGGCAGATTCTGCCGATTTGACAATGTTTGGCCGAATAAAAGTCCGGGTCCGCTCCAGTTTCCTAGACCTGCCTGCCGTGGGAACGACGGAGTCGTTATTGGCGGAAAATTTTCTTTTGGGTCCTGTAACCCACGTCAAGCTTTTCCGCCTTTCTTTTCACTACATTTTCGCAAATGTTGGAGCGGTTCGGCTACCTGACACTTGGAGCGCAATGCATAGTTCCAATGTATGTTAGTCTGATGGTTTCACATATTTCTTACAAGGAATTACCATTAGTGTGGCAGATCATTCGTTTGTTTAGAATACCCGCGTTTAATATTTTCAAAGAAAAACTAATGATTAATTTTTTTAAATTTGTTAAAGATGTTTTATATGAAATTTTTTATTTGCAAATATTGCATTTTGCATATATTTCATCTACCACTTCAAACATCTGCCATACTTCACTTCTTTTTCTTGATACATTTCCTGCCATTATAAAAAATGATAAGAACGTTACACTCAAAACTTCAAACCGCTATGACGAAAAATAGCATATAGGCATATATAATATTATATATTTATGTATATTAAAAATTCGCAGTTTCACAAGTTTATTGTGAGCTGCTATCGCAATCGTAATTCACAAAATCGAACGGTTATTACACAAGTTCGAACTGCTATCGCAATTCACAGTTTCGAACTGCCATCGAAAATCATAGGTTCTAACGGCTTTCGCAATCGCATTTCATTGAAACGAACTGCTATTTATAAAATGTGATCGCAGTTGCGATATGCGATTTTTCAATCACAGTGAAAAAATCACCGGTAGTGAAATATCGCTTATTTTCCGAGTTAACAACAGCAAGGCTGTTGCAAATTTTTCATTGGGGGCACAACCCTATGTAGGGAATGTTTCGCCTTCTCACGGATGTTCTTAGGCTACACAAAGGATACTTGGTCAAAGACCGGAAGTCGTGAGCTGCTTGAGTCATATGTAAAAGAATCATTTCTGGCCACTCCCAAGTGAATGGCGATCAGACAACTTTCCTTACTTGCGTGAACTTCTACACATGACTCTATCCTCCACATGAGCCTATTCTCCCGCTGATCACTATTACATATAATATAATCCACTATCTCCAAACTCATATTTCAATTCTTCATGTAGCGACATCTGACATTTTCATTTCCCGTACAAATAAAAACCTGCTGCATTTTATAAAATTTATGACATGACTAGTCTACTACGAATGCTTAATAGCAGAAACAGTCAAAAACGCTACTCCCTTCCTGTTCCTTCCAAATAAAATGTGTCAAAAGTTGAGCCCGTGGTAGACACGCAGAATTCAGCCATCTTTGTTTGTTTTCGTTTGAACAATGTTACCATTGCTCAATGCGCATATATAGTTTTGTACACATCTAAGTTTTCAATTACAATTCCTTATAATATAAAATATCAAAACTGAAAACAAACTATTAAAAATAGTTTATATATTTATAAATAATAGCATTCAACTTTGATTTTGTGTTATTTTAAGAAAATTTCAAACATATTGAAGACAACTTTTATAATTACTACAGTATATCGATATTGGCAACCCTGCGTTGTGAGAGAGCAATCATCTGACACGTTTCTACAGCAAAAACCAGAATGCCGTCGATTCCCACGGCATCCTACGGCAAAGAGGGCTAAAAGGAACACTATATCATTGTATAACCCTAGGTTTATACAATGCACTTTATAGACCAGTCGCGATGAGAGGAACTTTATTATTATTTATTTTTTTCAAACAAGTACTTTCGTGCTTCCTGCTTTTTTGCGCATTGTACGATTAAAAAAAGGACCTGAACATCTTGCTCTCATGCCGACGACTACCGTAGTTATATTCCACACAGCGTATAGAAAGTCAGTTGTTTTAGAAATTTCAGTATTTCTATATCGTGTGCTACGTTCGATAATCGGTCGCCATAAAATCTATTAGACAGATTATTTATGTGACAATCCTGGATATGCGCAGCAAAATCATGTGAAGTTGTTGTGTGTTTGATGCAGTCCTCTGATATTTCTTGAAATTCCTAGTTTTTCACACTAATTATTTTTAACTTTTTTCAGGCACTTTTCGGAACCTGAAATAATTCAAACGGACGAAAAATATAAAAGAAGAGGTACGTTTGTCTTTTTAGCCATACATATAATTTGCATTTTTAAATAAAAATCCATTTTCACTTACCTGCATATATTCTGCGGCATTTTTTTGAAAAATATATTATTTTCCCCTTGAAACAGCAATACAAACAAAAAGCGTGCTAAATTTTGCATTGCCATTTCGTTTTGATTCTTATGCTGTTCTCCTTTTCGTCTTCGGTTTTTGCATTGCCAACTACCGAAAATAAAAGAAATGTTTTAGGGGAGTGACCGAACATACTTATTGCCAGAAGCTATCAACTATTTTCTCGTTGAGGTATAGCCTCTTAGAATAGAATCCAGAAAAGAAAGAACTCTAAAATTTTGAGCACGCCTCCTTCTGGGAGGCCTTCAACAAAAAATGCGAATATGCTAACCATCCAATTAGAGGGCAAACTCTTGCAGGAAATACAAAGTACTGAAGTAGTTATCAACATAGTAACGCTACATGCCAAGACTGAGAAAGGCGAAGCTTGGGTTGACGTTGTTAAGAAGAGAAGACCGATCGAAAAGAAAATGAGATGATGATACTTACAAAAAATAAAATTTATTCCCCGAATAAAAGATAACAGTAGATTAGAAGTGTCACGTACATAACTAAAAGGTTGAGAGAAGATCTACTATTAGAGCTCAAAAACCAAGCGGAAAAGAGAGCCAAAGCGTTGCAAAGTACCTTAGAGGAGTGTTCGGTAAAATGACTATAATACACCCCAAAATCCAATACGTCACGAATATGGGAAAGGATTTGAATGAACTAACTACTCTGGAGGAGGATGGAGTCATGTGTAGAAGTTCACGCAAGTGAGGAAAGTTTTCTGATCGCCATTCACTTGGGAGTGGCGTTTAAGGTAGGCAATATTTAGGGAATACTCTCTTATATCCCGTTACTTTAGGTGTTTTCATCTGGAGCACCTGGCACGCGATTATTGCAATCCTGTAGACAGGGCGCCCATATGTACACCTTATGGCGACGGTGGACATATAAGTATAAAAGATAACAAAATCTTTAGGTAAAACGAGGGTATTACAATTACATTGAAACCATTGCGCCGCAGCACAAGATCGTTCTTGAAAAAAAAACATTATTGTTGTTTTACTAAGCGAGCACTACTTCTAGCGTTCGAAAAGCACTTGAACTACGGACATATCTTGCAAGGCTGCAATATGGATATGTATAAAACAACCAGTTCTCCTAATTTTTTCATCATATACGTGACATTAGCTGCTATGCTTCTCACAGCGCCTTAATTAAAGATTTTGACGACTTCCTCCTGGAACTTGCTCTAGAAGCCAGAAGCAGATTGCCGAAATATGTCAAATTGTTAAAATATAAAAGTTGCCCAATAACTTCACTTTGCTATGTACGTCTCGATTTGATCGTAATTTGTAAGCTCGTTTTCTAATATAACAATAATATTCAAAGTAAAAAAAACCCTAACCATATAACAGCCCTAAAAAATCCCACTCAACTCTTTTAACCCCCAAATTAAGGGAAACCCCATTAAATTGCTAACACTGCATTTCAATTTGGCTTGTTCATTTATGATGAGCGATGTTTCACATGTTTGCCTATGCAGTAATCTGCTATATAAGCATAACTGAGCTTTTGAGAATTGAAGTGAAAAAGAGATCCATTATTAACTATTTTCTCGTGTGAAATTTCAGGCATTTTTGAGCCATAACAGATAAATTTAAACAAATACCTCTAAAAATCTCTGTTTTGCATTTTATATTTAAAATAATAGCATCGTAAATATATGTTTATATTTTGGAAGAAATTCAAAAATTTAGTTGCGTTTCGTGTGCAATTATACTTTTTGTTTAAAAGAAATATAATATTTCTGTAAACAAAATTAAAATCAAAAATGTGTATTATTTTAGAATCCTTTGAACATGATTTATTTGTGCTTTGCATTTATGTGAACATATGCTTCGAGGCAACGACGAATCTGTTGGTGTTGAATCCGAATCAGAGTTTATTTCCGATTTTCATGAAATTCCTTAAATGAATGTAGAAGACGACGATGATAAAGAAGTCATCTAACTAGTAAGACAAATCCTATTGAAATTCGATATAATCTGATATGCTACTAGCCATATATCGTCAATACGTGCTTTTTTTGAATGCACCTTTATAATGGCAAACTTCAATATACGACGATACCAGAATCAAATCAAAGCAAACGAGTTGTTTTTGACTTGGTAAGGATCTAAAATTTTTGCTACGGATTTGCTAATACTTTGATTACAAGTAGAAGTGTAAGAGCAAATAAGACATTCTAACAAAAGAGAACTTCGAAAGCGTCGAGTTCACCAAGGCAAATTTTTCTTCAGTAGCAAAGTATCGTTGGTTCAGTATATTCCAAAACTCCAAACTTCCCAATGTTTTTAGTACTTTCCATCGTGATAAAGCGACAACGGCAAGTGAGAAGCAATTCTCTAAAATAATTAACTTCTACAACAAATCTACATCAGATGCTGATACGATAGACCAGTTGGTTGGCCACTAACCCTGCATTACTAACCTGAAATCATGTCGCATAGTTACTAACCATGGGTCTTATCGACTCTCATTTGTATTATCTATTAAAATCGTTTAAACTTATAAATTGCTAAAACGTTTTTTAGTATATTGTAGTACTTTATTGTTAAATTTATAAAATGATGTGTTAAAAAATTAATTTATATACTTAAATTGAAATTAAATTTGTATTCACTACAACATACATAACTAAAAAAGTGAAAAAAAGTTATCCAGCCAGATTCCGCATAAAATGATAAGTTTTAAAGATATTGACTTCAAATAAAGTGCATTTGAAACCTGAAATATAAACGTAAAATGTTAAAAAGAAAAATTCGAGTGACTAATGCAAAAATTTTTCAATTATGTACTGTAAATGTTACCTTTTATTCGGAATTTGTATCGAACATATCGTCATAAACGTTTTTCTCTTGGGGGGAAGCAATGCAATTTGAGCACAGTATACAACAGTGCTTCTATCAAATATATTTTCCACATTTGGAGCACGTGGTTTTGGTTTTGCGATCTTGTTTGTAATCACAAATCTGGCAGCGGCCTCTTTGCAATTGTTTCGTAGGTGGCTCTTGTTCCTCCACCTCCTTCAATGGCTCTGCAAATTTTGAGCAGCTTGCTTTCAGATTTTTTGGAAAAGTTAATATTTTATAACGGTGTTGAATATTTGCCTGTACAAGATCCATTGCCAAATCCTTTATAAAAACGGATCTTTTTTTGTACTCTGCAGCCGTGTTTTGAGTACAGAGTAAAATAACTCTAGCATTTATAGCAGCCATATTCATAAGTGAATAAAATATTACTAAAGGCCAACGCCGACAGTTTCTGGCTACGCTATATCCAGCACCTAACTGATCAGTTACATCCACTCCTTTTTTCGTATGATTGTAGAAATCTATGATTTCTGGCAAGCACTTAGGACCATCTAATAAATTACCGGTCTTGTGAAACGTTGAGAGGAGAAGGACGCATTTATTTTTTTTTTGGTATGTAAGAGGAAATTGTAGATTTTTTGTATAGCCAAAGATTGTTGAATACACTTCGCGATTTTTAGCGTTTGAAAATATGGGTGGCAAGAATCTTTTGTTTTTTCGGATAGTTCCAACTAATGTGGTATTCTTTGATAGCAAAAACTCTGCCAATGAATAGGTTGTGAACCAGTTATCTATTGTTATATTGCGCCCAGCGTGTTGTAGATGATTTGTTATTTTCTTAACCACCTCTTCGGGCTTATTCGAAATATTAAATGGACCAAGTGGTTGCTGTCCGCAATAGACTTCTAACTTAGGTGTGTAGTAAGTTTCCGAATCAACTGCTACAAAAATTTTTATACCATATTTTGCGGGCTTACTTGGTATGTATTGCCTAAAACTGCATCTTCCGCGGAAGCTTTCCAATTTCTCATCCACTGTTATAAAACTGCCACAGTTGGCATGCAATTGTTATTAAAAGTTTCGAAGATTTCGCGAATTGGTGCCAATTTGTCGATGTTGAGTCTCTCCTCACGATTTTCAATATTATCGAACCGAATGCATCGTAATATGAACTGGAAACGATTGTAACTCATTGTGGCTGGGAATATTTCAAGACCTGTCCCATCCGTGGACCATATGTCTCGGACATTAACGTGAGAAAATTTGTGCAGTCCAGCTAAATACAATAGTCCGAAAAGTGCGTTCAATTCATGGACATCAGTTAAACGAGCATGTTTTAAATCTTTGTATTTCTGTTGAATTTTTGTTTTATATGTAGATGTTTGTGTATTCTACAATCCTATCCACAAATGAAAAAAATAAGTCACAACTCTCACTTGGTGTTTTAACATGTCTCGAAAATCCCGTTAATTTACTAGTTACAGTAAAAATATTTTCTCTAGGCGTTCGAGTTGCTTTATAGGCTCTTGCATTCCAGATTGTTCCATCTTTTCCAATATATTTGTCTGTTGTGCTTTGGACAGAATTACTATTGTGTTCATCTAGTTCTTGCTCTGTTTCCGACACATGATTACTAAAAAGTTCATCATCACTATCAGTATTACTGAAGCAATCATCTATTATATCTTCGTCATTTGATACATCAGCTAAAAAGGCAATCAATCGCTCTTGTTCTCTTTCATAAGAATTCATTTTAAAATTTTGCACAAGCACCAATAATAGTCTTTTATTTTCGAAAAATAACCGCGAACTGATAACATGTACAACGCTCAACTACTTCAATGAAACTCCGTAACACAATTGGAAATAACCACACCTGATAACTACCGTTATAATATATATGCTCATTATAGGTACACATTGCGATGAAGAATTACGTCTTAATTTCAATAATCGCAAAAAGAAGCAAAGTGTAGCAATCGGGCACGTGCTGCAAATCGTTTTCGCATGAATGTGACACACAAACACGTATTGTTTTATTCATATACCGTTAGCCACAAGATCTCTCACTTGCATTTGTTTAACGAAATATGTCGAAATATAATAAAAAGTACCAACAACGACCTAATAGTAGTGTGCATTTATAATTGCAAATTGAATAATAAGTGTTGACGAACACCTAACGAAATCTACAGACTTAAAGAATTCTGACGCCTTGCTATGTAATTAATTTATTATATACGATGTGTATTATTTATTTCGTAATCCTTTTTTAAACGTTGTAACTAACCTGGGTCTAATAGACCCATAATATTTATTACACTATTGCTAACTATGGGTCTAATCGACCCAGGCTATTTTTTAAAACAAATTTTTTATGCATAATATTTTACATGTTTCTTATTCTTATTGTTTATAAACGTTTAAATATGTACAAATTTAGATTACACATATATCTTGCATTAAAAAATATTCTTTATTTAAAAAGTTTGCGATTCGACCCTAAGGTTAGTAATGGAGGGTCAAAGTCTGCTAAATCAACGAAAATCATTATACATACATATGTAGTATAGGGAAGCCGAGGCAATTCCACACATTTTCGGTATTAAATAATGGTATATCCAATATTATAACCTAGCTAGTTATATTATATACGAAGGTTTAAAATTCATATATGAGGTTTAAAATTTCTATTATAAGGTATCAATATACTTTTTATATTCAAAATAAAGTTTAGCGGGCCACTCTCATTACCAAACTTGATACTGGCTTCTGCAGCCCTTCTTTTCCGTCTTAATTATAAAACTTATTATTTTGAAGTAATTTATTTTTATTGGATTTCACCCATCACACACATTTATATGGCCCGAAAAGGTTTGTCTTGAGCGGATTTGATTGATATAAATTTAGCGAGTTGTGAAATATGTACTTTAAAGTTTTTATGAGCATTGCTTCATATCACTTTTAAACACAAATCCCCTCTATACGATTCCTTGTATCTAATTACAGTTGGGTATCTTAACTTGAGGCTACCATAGTTATAGGACTTTATTTAATTGTATTTTGCGGTTGTAACAATTTTCCGATTACGCCCATCTGCACTAAAAACAATTTTTTATGCTCTCGCAACAAAGTTTTCTTAACATCCTGATGATAAGTACGAGATATGGCTGAAATCTGTACCTTCTCTGTATAATATATACATTAGGAACCAATGACGGTAGCGGTAGCGTTTTACACAAATACGGTACTTGAGCTGAGGTATCCCTTGTGGAAAAATTGTCGCGATCGCTATAACTTCTCAAGGTTCCTGATGTCGAACACGAAGAACTCAGTACCTAACCTCACCTAACCTAATTTTTCACCGAAAATATCTGTAAATCTCTCAGATAATTTCATGTAATTCAGAGGGCATCATTTTTAGCAATAAAGTTGCTAATAACGGTATTTATCGTCAGATATATGGTTACAAATACCAAAGTGATCAGGGTGACGAGTAGATTTGAAATCCGGATGTCTGTCTATCCGTCCGTGCAAGCTGTAACTTGAGTAAAAATTGAGATATCTTGATGAAACTTGCCATGCGAGAGTATAAAATGTTTGGTCACACCCGTACTTACCCCTTCCTTACTTGTTGGTGCTAATTTTGATTAAGATAATCCATTTTTACTCAAATTATCCCTTGGACAAATAGATACTTGGACAGGCAGACACTCGAATTTCAACTTATTTCGTCATTAATAACGGCCAGAGATCAGAGGGAGGTCCGTTGATTGGTTACTGTCCGCTTGTCCCAATCATTCGAAAATACAAAATTCAGTCAGCAGAAGTTTTACCCAGTATATGTATATTGCGATTTAAATTTTAAGATATACAAGTAGTACATAGCTTGAAAATTAGGGTGTAATTATAACTATAGCCATAAAAATTAAGCAAATGAGGTTCTCTCTAAATGTATAATACAAAAAAAAAAAGAAATAAATGAGTTAGATTAATTTATTGATATATTTATTATACTGTTTACTAAACAGAAAGTTTACCAGAACAGTAATTATCATTAGTAGATTATGCTGTTAGATGGTTCACTGAACGCTCAATCTCATTCTATACGTTGGTTCGTGGATGGAAAAACGTGGACGTTTTGTAGCATTTGCTGCTTGGTAGATTTTGTTAGATCTTCATTCACAATTGTCATAATAAAAATTGTGTAATTAAATTTCCAACATTAATGGAGAAGAAAAATTAAATCCCATATTCAACAGCCCAAGTATCGCATTACTTAATTATTTTTTGACCACGGGCACCTAAAGTACATTACTTGTTGCGGTTTTGAACAAAAGAAATCAATCTAATCTTTAGTACACAATTTTTTAAGCAGTTTGTAAAGAAGATGCTAACGCGTGGTTATAATTTTAAAACAATATTTTTCCAAACCTTACTACTACTAATTTATTACAAGGAAAATGAAAGGAAACATATTTCCTTTATTAATTTCACATTGGCATGTGCGCCGCATTTACAACTGCCTTTGCCTAAACCGTTATTGTGGACACAGTTCGGAAGGAATGACATTGTCGATGGGGAAAGATACGATAAGGAAACTGAGTGTCATTCTCAATGGACAACGGTAGGTTTAGTGATTAGGTACACATCTGCTCTGAATTTAGATTTGCAATTGACGTTTTTGTTTTTTTTTTTTTTTTTGTTGTGAACACATGTGTCATCACTTCTACTTCTATAAACAAAGGCGGATTGGCTGGTGAAACACAAATACGCCGTAGAAGTACACAATATCACCACGACTGACGGATATGAGCTTCTGTTGCATCGCATACCCAAACCAGGCAATCAGCCCATTTTGTTGGTACATGGTTTGTTGACATCATCACTCGCTTGGGTACTACTCGGCCCGGGAAAGAGTCTAGGTCAGTTAAATACTTTGTTTCGCACTGCTAAAAGTGGCGAATGTCATCCAAGTTGCACTATTTGCATTTACACTCATACTCACAAAATGCAAATCACATGCATATACACATTCGTTTAAGTTTCCACTTGTGTTCAAACAAACGTAGCCTTTCTGCTGGCCGACCGTAACTACGATGTTTGGCTTGCAAATTTTCGTGGCTCTCCATATGCGCGCAGTTCCTCGCAACTCGAAAGCAAAACGCTGGACTATTGGAGTTTCAGCTTCCATGAAATGGGTGCCTATGACCTTCCCGCCATAATGGATCACATTGAAAAAGCAACCTCTTTTCACAAGTTAATACTTATTGGACACTCACAGGTATAGTAATTGCGATTAGTTACAGTTCGGAATGTTGTTGTTGAGAATTTCTGCATATTTACTTACATGTGTTCTTAGCGTATTTTGATTTTTACAGCACTTATATTCTTAGCTTTTTTATTCGTGGTCTGCGTAAGCGCTTTGTGAAGTGTAAACGTTGTGTTGTTAACACTTCTAATCTGCATCCGAATTGTGTCTTCTTGTTTTCTTTTCTATTGCCTTCATTTAGGCGCTCAATGCATTTTTGGTTCTCTGTTCTGTTCACCCCGAATACAATGAGCGCATTTTGTTAATGCAAGCTTTAGCCCCAATTGTGCAGCTTCACGGTTTTGTGCGCTTCAAGACGGATGATGTCCGTCAGGTGATGCGTTATGTTAAGGTGAGTACTCGCCTCCTATTGTTTTACATAATAGTAATCAGAATGATAGTTAAGTATAATACTAAAACAAAAGTTATAAAACATCTCTTTGTAGAGAAATGTTAATATACAATAATATACATATTTAAATTGCTAATCAGCATATTTGATATAAGCAAAAATAAGTATAAAAGTCCACACTATTTTTTAATTTTTTTTTTTTATTTTATTTTTTTTTTATTTGACTTTAGTAATAAACACTTACATTTATAACAGTTTATCAATACTACTACATTTTATGTTTGCGCTGCACAAACATTGCTATAGATTTTCGCTGCCATGTACGCTGAACAAATTTCTACTGTATTTTTTTTTTTTTTTACATTCAGGGAAAAAAATTATTGGCAAATTTGGAAAAAATATCAGAAATGTTTATTGAATTCTTTTTGTGTAATACTTGAAAATTTATAAAGTCTTTGGCTAAATGGCTCGTTTCGATAATACATCATCAATATTGATTTCCCCTTTATACTCCTTAATGCGTAGCAGATCGGTAAGATATTGGTCAGAAAGCGTATTCCTTTGCTTATTTTGAGTTAATTTGAAATTGGAAAATTCCCCTTCATCAGTTTCAATAAAAAAATAATTTTCTTGCCATTCGCTTGAAAACATTTTAGAAATTGGAGGTGTTTCTGTCTGTGTACTAAATGCCGATTCTTTGTGTTGATCTAGCGTACGTGTTCAGCCGCTTTCGTGTGCGTGTGATATTTTTCGCAGTAGCAGAATTATCAGTCAAACATGCGTGTTTGGATTTTTATTGCGTTGTTATTAAATGAGCGCCACTGATGTATAATTACTTTAATTCCTCTGAAACGAGCGATAAGAACGTAATATTATGTATTTGTTTAACAGCTCAGTTTGAGTGCACCCAAAAATTTTATACCACTACTCTTGCTAGTTGTTAGATGTAAAGGGATGTCAAAATATTCTAGCTGTATGAAATTATATTATAACACAAGAAAAAATAGGAAAAAGCTCGGTTCAATTGAAGCTTCACCATCCTTCACAAGAAGAACTTGATGTTTGTAAAGCTGCTGTATGCAATAGTGGTCCGATATCGGCGGTTCCAAATTTCATATTGATACCTTAAAAACTGAGGGATCGCGTGTATACAAACAGATATGCAGACACTGTTAACCCTTTCGGGACGGAGTTTTATTTGAAAACCGGAAATAGTCTCAACAAAAATTTCTGCTCATACTGAAAGATTGGGCTAAAAAATTATGTCCTGTATACTCAGAAATCCTAAAATCGTCCTTTTATCCTGGGACATATAATCCCAATAAACATTTACTGTGGGATAAAAAATCCCAATAAGAGTTTTTGACGACTATTGTATATTTGAGAAATAAATAAAATCTTAGAAAAATAGCTATATTGTAATGAAATTTCATATTTATTTCAGTTATTATTAAGAT
>NW_017535697.1:28513-30980 GCF_001853355.1 Bactrocera latifrons | reverse complement strand
AATGAAACGCCCAGAAATCAGTTAAATTTCGCTTTGACTGAGCCCGACGATTCATAGCTGTCAGACGCTGATTAGTACATTCAGCAATTCGAATGCACAAACTGTAAGGAAATATCGTGGAAAACACTTTGAACTCGGTGCAATCGTGAGCAAAATCAAAGAGGATTTTGCAGTCTCTCTCAGTTGGGATATCATACTTTGGATTAAAGTTCTGAGAATCGTCCGCAGCAACATTTACCCACTGGGCAACTGGCAGTATATCGTCGTTTATTTTTGTGGGCTTATCCGCCCCATTGATGTTATCGTCAGTTTCTGATGCAGATTCATTGCTTTCGGAACCCTCAAGCAAATAATCACTCCCAGAGTCCTCAAAATCGACGTCCGAGTCTGACTCTTCAGACATACGACGCTCAATATCCTCCTGAGTTAGATACCTTTTCGTCATCTAAAAAGCATATTGGGACAAGTAATCCCACGTAAAAAACTTATTGGGATAATATGTCCCAATTTTATAAAATGAACTCTAACTTACCCTATAATAGCAAAAAAACACCACTAAACAATTAAATGTAACAAACCGAACACTTTTTTGTGCAAACAAATGCAAATTTTGTTGATTACGCTTTTATTTCGACCGATTTCAGCAAATTAGTGAAGACAACTGATCAAATTTCACGTATATTGCGAAATACTTTGTCATGTGGCGTCTATGCGCTTAAATTTACCGCTATCTTTTTGTTTACAATGAAAAATATACACTTAAATCTGTTTGTGGGACTAATTATATAGGCAATCGCATGCGCAGTAAAGAAAATACGAAAGTTAGAAATTTGGTGGGATGTATTATCCCAGTAGTCCCGAAAGGGTTAAATTGACTTAGCTTGTCATGCTGATTATTTATAGATATATATATTTTTTATGGGGTATGCGACGTTTCCTTCTGGGTGTCCTTTTAATAAGATTTGCAAATATAAAATATATACTCTCTACTCGGTGTTTTTCAGCTCTGTAAGAAATTAAACGAGCAATGTACACAATTTGACATGCAATTAGAGTGATTTCTCTCGTCTCTGGAGGAAGCTGCAATATGGAGCAATAGATCTGCTGGTCTACCTCAATCGAAAAAAAAAAACAAAGTTTCTAAAAAGAAAATAAAAGCATATAGTCACATTAAAATACTCAGTTTGACAAAATCGATCATAAAGCTCAATAAAAATATCCAAAATCAGACTTACACCTCCCACCTAATACCATTTTTATAAAAATCCGATATTTTACGAGTAACCTATGATTAAACAAGTAAGGAAGGGCTAACTTCGCACATTCTTTACTCATGTAACTTGTAAAAGTCAAAACCCACGAAATTCTTATAGGTTATGGCAAAACTTTATAATAAACAAGTAATAAAGTTCGAGTGCAACCAAACATTTAATACTCTGCATGGGTCACAACCAGCTATATACCTTTATTTGTTAGCAGTATTGGAAACTTTAGCGAAAGGGTTCAACTTCATTGTTGGATGAAATCGATTGAATTGCAATCTAAATGAAAATTATATTAAATCATCCCGAATCGATATCAAATATTAATTAAATGCTCTTTGGTTTCACTAAGGTACCTAACAATCATCTCCATATATGGAATAAAGTTTGCTGGATGTACGAAAATTCCATTATTAATTATATAGGGGCTAGTTAAAGTTTCACCTGATTTTATCAATTTTAGGCACTAAATATAATTCACATCTTGGCTGATATATGCGGATGAATTCACAAGAAAATTCGAAAATCTTTATATTAGGTACATATGTATGTAAAAGTTTGTAAGATTCAACACATTTTGACACATAGATATACTATAATTATAATCAGGAAGGGATGCTTTCCACATTTCTAAATTATATATCTTGTTGTCTTTAGTTTTCTGCTTCTGTGTAATTGAATTGTAGTTTTTTGAAGTAAACATAACCATTTTTTTGGTTATAAAAAAAAATTAAAAAAAAAACTTTCAGATATTAGAATCACCTTAAAAACAAAGTGATTCTAATTTATGAACGTCGACTATAATATGATAAAAATATATATGTATGTATATCGGATATGGCACATAACATAAAACAAGCAATATATCTAAAATAACCCACTTTGTAAATAATTTGTTCCCTACCTTATATTGAGTCAATATGTTTACATAATTTAAATAAATAAATCTTATGTTTTGATACGAAAGGCAAATTTGAATCAAGGGTCTTACGAGTTGCTACCTCATGGCTATCTGAGTAAAAGATGTCTAAAGATCGGTTCTGACGAACACAAACAGTGCCGAACAATTATGAAGACTTTTGCAGGCAGTTGGCGTTACTCGAAAGTATGTTAAAACAAGTAAGGAAGGGCTAAGTTCGGGTGTCACCGAACATTTCATACTCTCGCATGATAAAGTGATAATCGAGATTTCAGGCGTGGTTGTG
>NW_017535697.1:21902-27883 GCF_001853355.1 Bactrocera latifrons | reverse complement strand
CTATATCTGACTCTTTTAGTTTTAGGACTTAAAAACAACCGTTATGTGAACAAAACTATAATACTCTCTTTAGCAACTTTGTTGCGAGAGTATAATAAGTAAGGCTAAGTGCAAACGAACATTTTATACTCTTGCAACTTGCAAAACCCAAAATCGGGGAAATTCTTTAAGGTGTAAAACCACTCGTATAGAGAAAAGTCAACCGGATGTTCAAAAATCTTGATATTAGTGATAGGGGGCCAGGCCAAGTTTTTGCTGCAATTTAACTATTTTTGGCACAAACATACATCATTATGTGTAAAACACGCTCTCTTATTTCCACATATCCCTGGAAGATCGAAAATCTTTATTTTAATGGAAGCGATACTCCCCACTCCAATTCAATTATAAGAGAAGGATTATCCCTTAAGGTCAATTATATATATCACACATTGACCGATATTTTCGATCAAAAGTCAACTATAGGTACGGTGGGCTTGAACAGTTTTTATTGGATTTAAATAATTTTTTATTACACTAAAGACATTATTAGTGCGAAGTTTTATCCCGTTCTTGATTTGTTTACTGGAAACTGAACGAGTGATGTGGAATTAAAATTTGTGCTATATCAAATTTTTTTTCTCAAAGATACTCTGGCTACTGCGATCATTTGTGCCAAATATGAGTTTTATATCTTAATTTAGTGCTTAGTTATGGCCTTTTATATGTTTTCGCTGTATGGCGATTAGTGGGCGCGGCAGTTGTCCGATTACGACCATCTACCAACTCGAACTTTTTTGTACTAAGAAACCTACATACCAAGTTTCATCAAGATATCTCAAGTTTTACTCAAGTAACAGCTTGCACAGACGAACGTACGGACCATGATCATTTATATATATTATACTATATAACCCTATATTTATCTCAATTAGTTTTAGGTGATATGTACAACCGATAGGTGTACATATAGAGGTACTCTATACTCTCTAACAACTGGTTGCAAGAGTATGAAAATAAATATCTGAATAAAGATTATTAGATACTAATATCTAAACCGTTAATTCCGCAGTCAATAGAACCACTTCTTTATGGCCAACTTTTACAAGGTGCTTCACTAAAGGAAATCAAACATCTACAACAAATATGGAATTCCGGCGATTTCGTTGCCTTCGATTACGGTGTGGAGGGTAATCGCAAGTATTATAATTCTGTGGAGCCATACAATTATAATCTCAGTCTTATAACCGCACCGCTTCTGCTCTATTTCGGAGAAAGCGACGCCATAGCAACGCCCGCGGGAGTGCATAGCATCTACTCACGTGTATTAAATGCGGTGGCCGGTGTCTACCGTATAAACGCCGTCAAATTTAATCATTTCGACTTTCTATGTGCCAGCGATGTAAAAACTTTGGTCAACGATAGAGTCATCGCTATGATGGAACAATACTTAGGCGGTAAATTGTCATACGTAATTGAGTGAAACATAAAAAAACAATTATGCATGTTTCTTTATACTCATGTAATTGCGAAAAGAGAGTTGATTATAATTATTAACATAATAATACAATTATTTTAGCGCTCACAACGAAAGACAAATGCGACATTATACTTTTATTTGTTTTCTTTGGAATTACTTATGTTTCAAATTTATTTCAATACAAAACTGTTGATTTATTCAAATTGCATAATTACTTAAACCAACAGCCATAAAAAGCATAGTCATTCATGCATTTGAAAATCAACAACCAAGTTAACCAGCTAGCTTAAGTCTACTTTCTTTCTTTTCCGCTTTGTTAATGGCTTTCCGATTTATGTCGTACAAGCGGGCTAAAGCTTTAAGCTACTGTAAGCTGTGTAAATGTACATATTTATACATATGTACATGTATTTCAATAGTGTTTGTTCAGCAATTCATAATATTTACCTAAACAATCGGTCACCATTTTAGTACAGCYTTTTTATGTCTTGTCTATTTGCCTGAGTCGAGACGAGTTCACAAATTAGTTGCTCGCTAGTAACACTGCTAGATCTAAATGATCAACAGTCATAGAATTCTTGACAAAAATGTGTATAATTTTTGCACTTCTTATAGCATACAATTATATTTCTAAAAAGTAAAATTTCTGAAAATATATTCTCAAATAATTTTGCGTTTTTCTGGTAAACTGATTACAGCAGACAAACGGAATCAACTCAGCTCGTCACGCTGATCATTTATTTGCTTTACATATTATATAAGTTTCTTTTTAAGCTGTTACAAACTCGCAAACTAATTAGAAATAGGTTATTAGTTATTATTCTATCGATACTATGAATGACATCAATATTAAATTTGTTTTTCTTTCTCATATATTATATTGAAGTTTAGAAAGCTATAATAATAAAATTTATTATTACCATTATTTTTAAAACTTAAATACATTTAATATACTTTCATTTGGCCAGGAATTTTAAAAATTTTAACTTTCTTTAGTATGAGTGGTAAAACATACTTTACACTTAACTGAAGCTCATGCACTTCTCCTCTGGACCACGATAAGGAGAAATTCATTAAACGCAGTTTCAACAAAGTTTCACCAAACCAAAATCTGTTTATTTCGATCAAAATAAGCTGTAAAATAAAAAAAACTGTATTATTACATTTTAATGATGCCTTCCTTAAGTCAAATTAGCTGCTTGCAAATTTAAAAAAAGTGAAGCACAAACAATTGGATATTCATATAAGAGTGTATACCAACACCCAAGGTGTGCGCTGCTAATGCGCCCTTTACGATCGCAACGCCGGACAACATAAAACAATAAGTGATAGCAGTTGGCCGATATTTTTGGCAGCACACCAAAAGCACACAACTTGACGCCGTGTCGATAGTTGTCATATCGCTTAGCTTTTACATATTTTTCTTGATTACTCTTTCAATTACTCTTTCAATGGGTTTACGAGTGTTGGTTTTTTCCACTTTGTTTCATATTTGTTTTAATTTCATTTTCATTTTTTTTTTTTCCAAATATTAACGCTCTGATCGACTTTCTTGGTTGCGGTGAAACGCATTCAAAATATTTAACGCGACGCGAATACACGTCCGGCGGGCACTACTAGATGACAACGATGACAATAAATTTATATTCGCTGAGAATTGTTAAACAGAACGCAGTCCTCTATTAATTTTGTAACCGCTAGTGTATGCCGTAATTTCTCTTTCTATTTAATTGGCTTAATGAAAATTGGTATCGAATGAATGAAAAGAAGTGTTAATGTGGTGTTAAACAATAAAAAAATATTAATTTGGGAATAAAGTAATCCGTGTTAAATCCCATTCGTCTTGCCTTACATAATAAATGCGTCCGTTCCAAAAATTTTCTAGTATTTCGCTGCTACTTTGTCTTCTTATAGTATGTCAAATTGTTTATCGCAGTCGTGGTCAGTTCATCGACGATTCAGAAACCGATCCAGATGATGAAGAGGATGAAAGTGTCGAGGATGAGACGCCGGAAGAGAAAGCAGCTCGTAAAAACATACAGGAGGATTCCAATCTACCTGTGGTATGTTCACAATATCTATATCAGTTAGACAAATATATTACATGTATATAAGATTTTCTCGAATTCAATAAACAAAGAATTAGAAATTTCTTTTAAAACGTTTGAAAACCATATATATATATGATATATGGTTTTTCAGAGTGTTTTTATTTTAGAAATATAGTAATAATAGAATTAAAGGCATCGTCGAAAACTTAGTTGGACAAGTTTTGAACAAGTTTTGTTTTTAATAAAGTGAGCGGATCATAATAATTCAAAGGAAAGAGTTGTGTCAAGATTGGTTCGTACTGATTGCTTGATAAGCTAGATGGACAATATTGTCGACACTCAATGCTTACAGTTTTAATGGTCTACTGTTCATTATGAATATAAATTTTTCATTTTTATTATTATTAATAAAAAATGTATTTTCATAAAAAGAAAAGGAATATTGAATATAATTTCGCAATATTTTAATTGAAAATAAAAAATAATTTTTATTTGCATATACAACGTTATAAAATATCTACTTCGCAAACAACTCCGAATATATATATATATATATTTTATGTCCGACAACAAGGATAAATTAATTGCAAAATATGGCTATCCGGCGGAAGTTCATTATGTCACCACTGAAGATGGATATATACTAACTATGCACCGCATCCGGCAACAAGGAGCTCAGCCATTCCTCTTACAACACGGACTTGTTGATAGCTCAGCTGGTTACGTTATAATGGGGCCGAATATCAGTTTAGGTAAGTGAATGCGAAAGAAGTTCTGTGTTGTGCAGAATGATAATAAAACTAATTTACTCAACAATATTATGAAATTGGTTTTGTTATTTTTTTGTAACCATAATTGTTTTTACTACTGCTACTGCTTTGTTATTGCTAAAGCATTTGGCACCCTCTTTTAAAAACTAGCCATCAGTTTGATTTGAACACCTTACATACAAATTACATAGAAATGAATATTAAGTTCATACATACATATATGGTACTTAGTTGATTTAGCGGCGTAGTTTTCCGTTAACCCGACGCATAGCCATATATTCTTCTAGTGTATGTATATACCTATATGAGTTTTGGCAATTTAACAATACCGTTTTTAAACAGCAGCCACAAATACACTGATCACTCGAACAAAACATGATCCTATGTCACTTGTAACAAAAGAATCAACTATTTTTCAATAATTTTACACAACTGAGATCACCTGATAAAATTTGTATTTTTTCCCATAACTTATAATAACTAAATAAATGTATAAAATCGTGTACAATTCAATTTTATTTATTACAAGTAAAAGCATAAATATGTTTGATAAAATTGCAAACATTTAATAATATTTTATCAATAAATAAAATTTTACACAAAGCTTTGTAAATATAATTTTTACGATCCAGCTTTTACAAGATTAAAGCGGAAACATCTCGGTAGTCTTAACTTTCCACATTAAAGTCTCAACAAATCTGTGAGAGGCTCAAAGCGCTTTGTCGATTTGTAAGGATTTTATTATCCGGTATATAGATGTATTTTTAGATACCAAATCGGACCGTAGTTGGAAGACAATGATTCGAAACATTGGAGCAGAATCTGTACTCAATGGAATTAAGAAAACCATATAGTTACTTTAAATTGGACATTATAGTCCCCAGACGCCAATCCAATAGAGAATATTTCGGCTCTGATGAATCGCCAAAACATCAAGAAAACATTTTATAGTACGTTAACAAAAGATTTCATTAGGCTCCTCCAAAATATCAATTTCCTACGGAATATGCTAAAAATTTAGACGCAAGCTGTCATTAATGATGACAGGCTATGACAGATAACACGGGAGATTGAATAAATGTCAGCTATAACAAAACGATGAATTTTCTATAATTACCACATTTTTCCCAAAAAAAAAGATACCTACCCTTTATAATCATAGGCTCACTCAGTTTTATTATTATATTTTACTTCGGCTCATTGAAAATTAAATTAAGATCATCATTAAATAATCTATATGCGATATAAAATTTTTAAAGTTATTTTAATTAAAACATCACACATTTTTACTAGCCTACACAGTTTAAAGTCAGCTGGAAAGACGCAAATCACCATATAGGATTTATTGGGGAGAGAAAAGTCTGTTGTATTAACTTTTGGGATTGCTCAGCTATACTCGAGATCTTACTTTCAAACAATTTACAAATAAACAAGTACGGAGGGGCTAAGTTCGTGTGTAACCGTCTTTTTATATTTTGCAACTTGCAATGATAGAAACCATAGAAACCTTCAGGTTTTGATAAAACTTCAAAAATGTTGCGAAAGAATTATATAGTGCGAATTATTTATACGACGCAATCGTAAATAACAATCAAATTTGGCATTTTTATACTCTCGCAACAAAGTTGCTAAAGAGAGTATTATAGTTTTGTTCACATAACGGTTGTTTGTAAGTCCTAAAACTAAAAGAGTCAGATATAG
>NW_017535697.1:8160-21357 GCF_001853355.1 Bactrocera latifrons | reverse complement strand
ATGGGTGAAATCGGTTCACAACCACGCCTGAAATCTTGATTATCACTTTATCATGCGAGAGTATAAAATGTTCGGTGACACCCGAACTTAGCCCTTCCTTACTTGTTTTAAGTTATATTAAATATTACCTCACGTAAGCGAAAATCATATTAAACCATCATCAAATGAGATATATCTAAAATAAGCTTAATTGAAGACATTAACTTTAATATATTGAACTGATCGTCAGCAGCTGCTATCACAAAAATTATCTCCTCGAGTTTCAATACTCAAAGAAGGTCGAGAGATGTGGCTTTTTAGCTTTTACACCACAGTAATGCCCCTGCTTACGCATTGTGGGCTGTGCGCTAATATTTGGCCAAAAACAAGAAACTTCTTATAATATGGGATATACTAAAGTTTATTGCAAAAAACTTTGTTCAATAGGTTCAGGAATTACCCCAGCTCTCTTATACTATAAAATAATCTATACTAATGTTATAAAGAGGAAAGATTTGTTTGTTTGCATTGAATAGACTCCGAAACTACTTGACCGATTTGAAAAATTCTTTCACTTTTGCAGCTTCGACTGTCTGTGGTGAACAAAGGCTATATTAAATTATCAAAAAAATTAGGGATCCATATTAAAACTCCAATAATGCAACCCATGGTGTGAAAAAATTACAAAAAATCTTTCTTAATTCGCACGCGCTGCGACTATAGAGCAAAAAAAAATGTACTACACATTTGCAGATCATATAGTTATCAACGAAAAAAAGTCGCGAAAGCATATTGCCTAACTATTATAGTTCTGTCACGATAAGTGTTTTTATCACAAAAAAATATATATATATCAATGCATATCGATGGCAAAAGCTCTTTTATTTATACTTTGAAGTTAATCCTTATCAAAACAAATTACTTTATATTTAAGTGTTTAAAACCATGTTCAGACCGGCACTTAATCACTCGATTTCGGCTGTTGAGTGGTTAAGTGGTTAATATCAAGATTTCGCCATAAAAAAATTACAGTTCAAAATCACTTCATCGAAATGGTTTGAAACTGATCCACGCTAAATCGCTCTGTTCGACTCTGGTTTTGCGCCATCTACTTAGCAGCATTGAAAATCTGTTACATTATCACAGCTGATTTAGACACTACAAAGGGGAAAAATGTAAGCAAACATTTTTTTTAAAGCAATAAATCTAATTTCACCTGAAAATCGACTTAACATACGAAAAAATGCATCCATTATTTCTATTATATGGAAAATATTTAAAAAATTACGGCTTTTATCTCAAAATACTATATGACAATCTTTTCATTTGATAAGTATTAAGCGATGTGAATTCTTGAATGACAATAAAAGCTGTTTTGAATAAAATTAGTGTTGGTTACCAATGAATATAAATACAATCGGTCTAAAGCCTGTCCTAAGGCCCATTTCCCTAATAAGAAAGTTTCCAATCATGTAATCCTATCTCCTTGATGAAGATAATATTACATCTAATATGTGTTATTTAAGTTAGCTAAAGCCCACAATTAATGTTTATATCTTCAATTTGACTTAAATATTACTTTAATTTTATTTGCAGCTTACCTTCTTGCTGATTATAAATACGATGTATGGCTCGGGAACGCCCGTGGTAATCGCTACTCTCGAAATCATACAAAGCTTGATCCAGATGGTAAAAAGTTCTGGGACTTCAGTTGGCATGAGATTGGCATATACGATCTGCCGGCAATGATCGATTATGTATTAAAATCTACGGGGTTCAAAAGAATACAATATGCGGGTCACTCTCAAGTAACCAGATTTAAACAATTAATTCCTATAGCATTAATATAATAACAGAAGAACAAACCCGTTTTCGTAACGGAATATTTTAGGGTTGCACTGCGTTCTTCGTAATGTGTTCGCGACGCCCAGAGTATAATAAAAAAGTGATCATGATGCAAGCAATGGCACCGGCGGTTTATGCCTCGGAGACAGAGGAGCACCCATATATCCGTGCCATTAATTTATATTTTCGCGTGAGTATAGAATATCCAACATCCATGCATCTTTTAATATTAATTAATTATTGTTTTTATTTAATAAATCAGAGTTTGGTTGGTAGCTCAGTTACGGAAATGTTTAATGGAGAGTTTCGATTTCTCTGCCGCATGACTGAGGAAACAGAGCGACTGTGCATTGAGGCGGTATTTGGAATAGTGGGACGAAACTGGAACGAATTTAATAGGGTAGGTTCATAACTAGATATAATTGAAGAATTTGAATTATATGAAAATACCCTTATCAGATTGTAAGTAATATGCCTTACTATAAGAAAGGCTTTCTAAGACAAAAAGCATTATTTCTTAAGACTTTTTCATATTGAAATACAAACGTAAGTGAACGAAATTATAAAGAACTTTAGAACGTGGAGGTAAATTCAATATAATTTTAAATATCATAGAGCTGCCATACAAACCGATTGAATAAAAGTTCTTCTATGGAAAACTTTTTTATTTGACAATGCATCGAAATTTGGCTTGAATCAAACATCACAATTTCCAAACAAATTCTTCAGATCGAACACTATAGCATATATCTGTTACTCAAACTGGCCGATCAAAATCAATTTGAAGATTAAGATTCTCTGGTATGTTTTGATTTTTATCAACCAATTTTTACAGCTTCTATCGTAATGAATAAAATCAAAGCTACGATAAATGTGGCTATAGACAGATAATCATTTAAATATTGTTATTACATATTTAAACATTGCATTGATATTTCCTATTAAAACAACTTATTGGTATGAGATAGTAATTTTTAATAGGAAAATTAGTAATCAATAAAACCAAAATTTGGTGAGAGGTATTGAAAAAGTTCCTGCGAAAAATACTATAATTTTTATTAGTCTTATCAGGCAGGCTGAAAATTTTGTTATGTGATAGATTTTGCACCAGTATTTAGTTATTTTTTTTTTTTCTAACATTGCTAAACTTAATCTTTTCTTTATAGAAAATGTTTCCAGTTATTTTGGGTCACTACCCCGCGGGCGTTGCGGCTAAACAAGTAAAACATTTCATACAAATCATTAAATATGGACGTTTTGCACCTTACAGTTACAGTAGTAACAAAAATTTAGCACTATATAAAGAACACATACCACCGCGTTATAACCTATCTCTAGTAACAGTTCCTACCTATGTCTATTATTCAAGTAACGATTTACTTTGCCACCCCAGCGATGTCGAGGCAATGTATAAGGACCTGGGTAATCCAAAAGGAAAGTACTTGATACCAATGGAGGAGTTCAATCATATGGATTTCCTGTGGGCAATGAACGTGAGGAAATTGGTTTATGCACGAATGTTACGAGTATTGGGAAAAATAAAGGACCACAAAAAGGGTAATAGTACAAATAGTCTTGCAAATAAGAATGTCCCACAAAACCGGAGGCGGAGAAGGTGATCATAGAAATACTTAGTAGATAATTTGGATGTTAATTTATTCTAACTTTTAACTAGTCTAAGTGATTTGAAAGATAAAGCTTTTCTAGAATATGTCACTATTTATTTTCTCATAGTTATATAAAAATAGTTGGTAAACAACCCTTTAGAAGCTTAAGGGATCGTCTCAGTGTGAAATTTTCTAGAAATGGATTTTTTGTTGCATTATCAGATTTTATATACTAATAAACACTCTATCAAATTTTTAAAACGAAATTCAAATTACGGTCGCTATAGCGTTTCTTGTAGAAAGAGAACAGAGTGGAGAACATAGCGACTCCTCTTGGAGAGAAGATTTTTAACGTCATTAATTTCATTTTTTATGAAATCTTCCTATTTCTTTCTACGATAAACTGCCAAAATCGATACTTTTCATTCAAACCGCCGTCATTTTGTCAAACTTAAAAAAAAAGTTTCCATAGCGCTGTAGCAACTTTATTATAGATTAAGGAGGGAGTAAGGTTTTAAAAGAAGGATATATTTGTGTGTTTTGCGACGTGAGTAATATAATTGTATTAAATTTAATGACATATTATTGTTGTTAAATTTTGTTAAACTCTTTTATTAAGATACTTGTTTATACTTCAGTGGTTAGAACAAGAGTGAGAAAATGTATAAATACAATAAAGTTCGGTTACAATACGATATCATTTTAAATACATCAGAGTTGCATGTATATGTACGTTGTTATATGCAGGATTGCATTTCAACACGCCTCCTCAACGTTCATATGCATGCATATTACAAAGCAATGCAATTCATTTAATTAATTTAAACCTAGCATCTTTGTTAACTTCTCGTGGCTAGGCTTTGATAAGTTTTTCGTCAAAATATCAGCAATCATGTCACTGCTGCAACAATATTTGAGATCGATGCCGCCTCCTCGATAAATATCCCTCATATAATGATATTTTATGTCGATGTGTTTGGTTCTTGCGTGATATACCGGATTCTTTATAAGATTCATGGTACTGAGGTTATCTCCATTTACCATGATCGTCYTAGGACATTCGATTCTCATTTCTCCCAAAAGTGTTCGTAAAAATACTGCTTCTTTCACGGCTGACGTAGGGGCCATGTATTCGGCCCCGGTGCTGCTCAGAGCTACTGTTGATTGTTTCTTTGATTCATATGAAAAAACACTTCCTGCAAGTATGAATGCATACTCCGTATATGACTTACGCTCACTGCTATCGCCACCCTAATATGCATCGACAAAGCATTCGATTTCTTTGCCAGTGCTATAATACCGCAATCGCATGTCTTGAGTATTACATAGGTAACGCAATATCCTCATAGCCGCAGCCATATGTCCTGAATGTGGATCATTGTTTCGTTGCGCAAGTTTACACACTGAGTGCAAAATATCTGGCAGCGTACATACTGCTATATACATCAATGAACCTATGAATGATTGGTACGGCATCTATTTGGCCTTCTTGCATTTTCTCTCATTACAATTTACTTGATGTCCCGTATATAGTGGAGTAATGATTGGTCGGCAGTTTTCCATATTATATTCGCTTAACATCTTTTGTATATACATATGATTTGTGACCAACGCATATAGACCCAGTTTCACCATCGCGATCGATTTCCATACTCAAAAAATATTGTACTGGTCCCTTGTCAACTATTTTAACTTTTTTCGGAATAGCATTCTTTATTATACTCTCGCAACAAAGTTGCTAAAGAGAGTATTATAGTTTTGTTCACATAACGGTTGTTTGTAAGTCCTAGAACTGAAAGCGTCAGATATAGGGTTATATATACCAAAGTGATCAGGGTGACGAGTAGAGTTGAAATCCGGATGTATGTCTGTCCGTCTGTCCGTCCGTCCGTGCAAGCTGTAGCTTGAGTAAAAATTGAGATATCATGATGAAACTTGGTACACGTATTGCTTGGCTCCATAAGAAGGTTAAGTTCTAAGATGGAAAATCGGCCCACTGCCATGCCCACAAAATGGCGGAAACCGAAAACCTATAAAGTGTCATAACTAAGCCATAAATAAAGATATTAAAATGAAATTTGACACAAAGGATCGCATTAGGGAGGGGCATATTTGGACGTAATTTTTTTGGAAAAGTAGGAGTGGCCCCGCCCCCTACTAACTTTTTTGTACATATCTCGAAAACTACTATAGCTATGTCAACCACACTATATAGAGTCGTTTCTTTTAAGCCTTTCCATATACAGTTCAAAAATKGAAGAAATCGGATAATAACCACGCCCACCTCCCATACAAAGGTTATGTTGAAAATCACTAAAAGTGCGTTAACCGACTAACAAAAAACGTCAGAAACACTAAATTTTTCGGAAGAAATGTCAGAAGGAAGCTGCATCCAGGCTTTTTTTAATTTAAAATGGGAGTGGCGTCGCCCACTTATGGACCAAAAGCCATATCTCAGGAAGTACTCGGCCGATTTCAATGAAGTTCGGTATATAATATTTTCTTAACACCCTGATGACATGTACCAAATATGGGTGAAATCGGTTCACAACCACGCCTGAAATCTCGATTATCACTTTCACTATCATGCGAGAGTATAAACTGTTCGGTGACACCCGAACTTAGCCCTTCCTTACTTGTTATTTGTTGCATTTGTTTGTGGTCGGAGCACGCTATAAGCAGATCGGCGACATATACTGCTACAATATTGATGTGCCCATCATAGTGCTTCACATACACACACGGTTCGCTTTTACATGGTTGGAATCCAATACCTTTTAATATACCGTCCAACTTCATGCTCGATTGCCGCCCAGACTGCTTAAGTCCATACAATGTCTTTTTCAACTTCAGACAATGATTTGGATAACGTTTATCTACAAACCTAGCTGGGTGGCTGATATAAATTTCACCACACAACTCGCTGTTCAAATATGCTGTTGAAACGTCTATTTGGTGGAGATATAAACCATCCTCCGCTGCAATCGCAAAAATCATTCTTATTGTGCTACACCGCACCACCGGTGAAAATGTATCTTTTTAATTTACACCATAAGTTTGTGAACAGCCCTTAGCAACTAATCTTGCTTTGAAACGTCCTATTTTACCGTTTTTGTCTTTCTTTAAAGCAAAAACGCACTTACTGCGCACTGCTTTCTGCCCTTTTGGCAATTCCGCAAGTTGCCATGTATCGTTGTCTAATAACGATTGGTATTCATTTTTCATAGCTTCGTGCCACTCATTAGCGTATTGGCTTGTCAACGCCTGTTCTACCGTTTCAGGTACTTCTATTTCATCATTTTTAAATAGTTGTATTGTTTTGTTGGTCTTCCTGGCCCTCCACTTCGAACAATTTTCGGTCTACCAGGTTCTCTCTGTTTTTGTAGTACTGGAACTTCTTCTTCTTCAGCGGATTCGAACTCATCATCGCTGTTAACTAGTGCTGATTGTAGTACTTTGCTTTCGCCTGAACTAGTATTTAAATTTGCAACATCGCTATTGCCGCTGTCTTGTAAATGTGTGTACTCATGTACACCTACCGCCGTTTGAATATTCGTTTGTTGGTTTCGCCCCATTGACTCAACCAAATATACATCTCTGCTACTATCAATCGTCTCGTCTCACGATCGTATAACCTGTACGCTTTTGATACATCAGAGTATCCTACCAATATATACTCTTTTCCTTTTGGTACACGCAAATGTCCTACCATTGGTTTATAACCATGCCATGCTTCATATGGCGTCATCGAGTCTAATGCTATTATTGGCGCACGGTTTCGTAGATATGCTGCAGTGTAAACAGCCTTTGACCAAAGAGTTTCGTGTACTCCCGAACTGATTAACATACTCCTCGCCATTTCAACTAGCGTTCGATTGAACCTTTCTGCAAAGCCCGTTTTGCTGAGGTGTGTATGGAACAGTCAGTTGCCGTATTATACCATTTTCTTTTAAAAAATTATCAAACGAATTATTTAGGAACTCTGTACCATTATCGCTACGTAGTACTTCGAGTTTCTTTCCACTTTGACACTCAGCCATCTTTTTAAATTCTTTAAATTTATTGAAGACTTCGTCTTTACTCTTCAAAAAATAAACAAAAACGTATCGAGTTTTGTCATCAACAAACGTTAGAAAATATCTTACCCCCAACATCTCCGCTGATCGCCTTTCTGTACTGCTATACGGTTTCTGCGTACATTTGCTGGACATGCACACAGTACAACAAATTTCTTGTGGTACTCTAACCTTCATCCCGCGAACCATTTGCTTCTCGTTCAATAATCGTAAGCTAGCAAAATTAATATGACCATAGCGCGAATGCCACTTCATAGCATCATTGATTGATTTCCTTGCAAAAAACAATGTGTTTTGATTTGGCTCTAAAGTAAACAGATTACTGACCTTATTTGCACGTAAAACTATTCCTCCGTGCTGATAGCAGGAACAGTCAAAAACGCTACTGCCTTCCTCCCTTTTCCATCCTCATCGGCAAAATGTGTGCCCAKTGAAAAACGTGGCAAAAACGCAGAATTCAGCCATCTTTGTTTGTTTTCATTTGCACAATGTTGCCATTGCTCAATATGCATATATAATTTTGTACACATCTATGTTTTCAATTACAATTTCTTATAATAGAAAATATCAAAACTGAAAACTATTAAAAATGGTATATATATTTATAAATAATAGTATTCGACTCCAATTTTGAGTTATTTTAAGAAAATTTAAAACATATTGAACAGATTGAATTATAAAAGTTGATAATTACTACTGTATATAGATATTGGCAATCCTGGGTTGTGAGAGAGCAATCAGCTGACACGTTTAGATGGCAAAAACCAAAATGCTGTAGATTCTCACGTCATCCGACGTCAAAGAGAGAAGGGAGTAGCGTTTTGCACTGGGCACTTACATTGCGCGCCCATAAGATAGGTCGAATCAGCTGACACGACCCACGATTCTGCGTTTTTGACTGTTTGCGCTATGATTTTTGATTGTTGCCGTTTGCTTGTTGAATTCTACATTGTATCCACTGTTGACTGGCTTTGCAACCGAAACGAAGTTGCTTTGCAACCTCGATGGGTACAACACAATAACATCACATATGTTCGACTTCAAATGCACAACTCCTCTGCCAGTTGCTGAAATATTGTTGTCACCTCCTAGTATGATGGCTTCTTCATATTCTTCGAACTCGACAAATATATTTCGATCGCAGCATAAATGTGATGAGGCGCCGCAGTTACCTTCTCTATCCTATTTGTACAGATGCTATAAATTAAGGACTACAAGAGGGTTTAGGAGAAGAGAAGAGAGAATCGCGAAGCGGCTATTTTTTGGTTTTTCTTGATTCATTCGAGTGTGAACATTGTAACAAAGCGAACGTGAACGGTTGAAGTGGTAAAACATTTACACCAATATAAATAACTATTAAAATATTGGTAACTGGCGCAGTCGTATTTCGTTCCTACAATTCCAATTGGGCCGGACACAACAAAGTAAAATGTAAGTATTTAAATTGTTAATTTAGAGTAGAAACACGCAAAATTAGTGGTGAAAAAAAAACATATACATATGTACATATACAATATCAGTGAAGAAAAGTGGCTGTTTGCTTGTGTGGATTTCGTTGTTTTGTGTTTTTCTGAAAATATGTTGAAGCAATGCGTGAAGCACACAGATATAACGGGATCGTTCGGTTCAGTACAGTCGTCGAATTTTTTTGTTTTGCCTATGTACAGTTGTATGTATATTACCGAGGCGATGCGCGGTGGCGTACAAAGCGGAAACATAAGGGCAACAATATGTGTTCAAGTCGATCGAACGTGTCGTGAAAGGTGTTTGAGACAGTTGCAGTTAGTTCTGTGTTTCAGTGCGACTCACAGACTAAGGGCAAAAATATGTGCTCGATCGAACTGGTCGTGAAAGGTGTTTGTGGCAGTTGCAGTTAGTTCTGTGTGTCAACGTGTAGTTGAAACAAGTTCGAAGCCATGTTTGTATATATTTATGTACAAATTAAGTACCAAATGCAAAAATATATTTATACACATACCTTGGCTTTGTTACACGTAAATTTAAAATATAAAATAAATATTCATTATTAATAGTAAGTCCTAATTAACAGATAAAAGCTACCATGAGAGGAGCAAAAAGCCACATACCAAATACCAGGAATCGAATCGGAAACAACATCGGCATATCCAAAAATACAGAGGTCATCGCAACAAGACAAGACGATCAATCATCTGTGACTTCTTCATCAGAATACGTCCTTTCGAATCAAGGAGAGCGAATCGGTTTTACCTACATATGATGGTAATCCTAAAACTTTAAATGAATTTATAACCAATGTGGAGGAAATTCTAGCACTGATTAGGAGCACTAGTAAAACGCCATATGGTCAGCTACTATTAAGGTCAATTCGAAATAAAATCGAAGGAAAGGCTAACGAAGGCATCACCGAATATGGAGCCAGTCTTAATTGGGAAGAAATTAAGGACGCTCTCATTTTACATTGCGCGGACAAGAGAGATGAACCCACTCTTATGTTCGATCTCCACAATTCTGTGCAGGAGAGTTGTCCTTTACGTCTACTATATGACATAGTCTGTGAGATTAAGTTAGAATTATTTAGAATAGCGGAAATCACAGAATCGGAGCAGATCATGGTGAAGACAAAAAAACATTGTTTGCAGATATATGTCTCAACTCATTTTTAACAGGAATAAGGGGTCCATTAGGGGCTACAGTAAGATCCATGAAACCGACCAACCTTCGAGAGGCCTTCGAGTGGGCGGTAAAAGAAGAAAAAAACTTGTCTGCGATCAATTCGCTGAATTTGCACGAAAAATATTTAAAGACTTCTGCCAACAATATAATATTCAAATACATTTTACGTCTTTCCAACAATCATCTAGCAATTCCACCAGTTGAGAGGTTACATTCCTCCTTAACAGAAATATATCGCATTATAATAAATAAAAAAAGGGAAAAAAATGTATTGTGATCATAATGATATTCTTACTGAAACGTTTACTACATATAATAACGCTATCCATTCGACCACTAAATACACTACATACGAAATTTTTTACGATAAACCACATTTATTTAACAAAGAGACGACATTCAGCAACGAACATGACTGTATTCAAAAACTTAATGATTTTCAGAGAGAACGATTTTCTTTCAACTTTATCTTTAATATCGGGATATAAAGATAAAGTTGAAAGAAAAATGAAAATTAGAACACATAAGTTGAATAACGACAGGCAAGATCCGGAAAAGCTAGATAATAATGATGTAATATTTAGAAAAGAAAATAGAAGAAATAAGCTTAAACCAAGATTCACAAAGCATCAAGTACTACAAGATAACGGTCAAACCCTTATCATAACCAAAAATCAGAAGATTCACAAATCAAAAATTAAAAGAAGAATAAAAAAAAGAATCTCAGTCCATTTAAATTTTAATCTAATAAAAAAAAATTAAATAAAATAATATAAATAATGAAAGACAATGAACAAAATATTGATGCTTTAATATTTTTTTATAATTACACTATTCAGAATAGTAAGTAATATAATAGTTATAAACACTGTATTTATAAAAGAAGCGATGAACGCAATGAAAAATGTATTTATGTTACAATATTATTAAACACATACTTATTCATGTCATATTAATCGAATAAACTATCAACCATACTTAATCTAAGACTAGAGAAGGGTCACGTTTTAAAGAAGACACCTTCGTTCGTACCGTCAAATGACCATTCTGGACCTCACTCAGTACTGAGGGGGGAGGAGTTACCTTCTCTATCCTATTTGTACAGATGCTATAAGTTTAGGACTACAAGAGAGTTTAGAAGAAGAGAAGAGAGAATCGCGAAGCGGCTATTTTTTGGTTTTTCTTGATTCATTCGAGTGTGAACATTGTAACAAAGCGAACGTGAACGTTTGAAGTGGTAAAACATCTACACCAATATAAATAACTATTAAAATATTGGTAACTCCGCTGTCAACGCACCAAACGCCGGCATGTAACTGTTTCAATCCGACCGATGCAAACAATCCGTTACTGTTGTTGTTGTCACTCTTCTGATTATTGTTTTGTTGTTGTTTTTCTCAACACTGAGCAGCGAAATGCCCTTTTTATTGCAACTGTAGCATTTGAAATTTTGTTCCGCTTGCTCTTTTGACTGTTGCTAGCTGTATTTTGCATGCTTGTATGTACAGCTTTGCCATTCTTTTTATCGCATGTACTTTCGCGCATCACAAGCGCTTGCACATTACTTTCGATGTATTCCGAACTGGTACACTTTCGACGTTCACCCTCTTCGATCAACTTTATCTTCACAGCACTTAGCTTTGGTAGCTCATCTCGARATTCTAATGCCACAACCAAATTGTCGAATGATTTCGGCAGGCTGGCGAGTAACATTATTACATGGAACTCATCTTGTAAATTAACTCCAATCTCCTCAAGCTTTTCTGCAACTGACGTGAAATCGCAAACATATTTCTGTACACATTCACCGCCGCTCATACGCATATCAAGAAGACGCTGAAACAAAGTCACCTTATGCACCGGTCCCTTTGGCCTATGAACCTCTTAGAGTATTCCATGCCTCAATTGACGTTTTACAATTCTTTACATGAGCTATCTGCGTCGACGCAATGCTAATCATCAAAGTTGCAATCGCCTTCTCATCCTTGGCCTTCCATATAACAACTGCTTTGTCATCCACAGCTCCTTCTGGACACGTTGCTTGTCCTGACGTTACTGCCCATAACTCTTGGTGTACAAGTACACTTTTTAACTGAATGCTCCATGAGTCATAATTAGACTCATCTAATTTTTATACCCTGAACAGGGTATATTAAGTTTGTCATGATGTTTGTAACACCCAAAAGGAAGCGTCGGATACCCTATAAAGTGTATATATGTACATATATGTAAATGATCAGTATGTTGAGCTGAGTCGATTTACCCATGTCCGTCTGTCTGTCTGTCCGTCCGTCCGTCCGTCTGTATATATACGAACTAGTCCCTCAGTTTTTAAGTTATTCTTTTGAAATTTTGCAAACCGCATTTTCTCTTCAAGAAACTGCTCATTTGTCGAAGCGGCCAATATCGGACCACTATAACATATAGCTGCCATATAAACTGAACGATCGGAATCAAGTTCTTGTATGGAAAACTTTCACATTTGACTGTGTATCTTCACCAAATTTGGTACAGATAATTTTTTAGGGCACACATGCCATACAAACAGAAAAATCAAAATCAAGTTCATATAGGGGCAACTTTGGCTAAATATCATTACAAAATTTGACATGAATTACTTTTTACATTAAATAGCACATCAATTTTATCCGCAATGTAATATAGTTTTTAGGTATAATGGACCTAATTGATATTCTACATTATTTTTTCTATATTGTAGTCAGAATTATGCACTATACAAATAATATATTCTAAACAAATGGTTATTATTATAACATAAGAATAAGGAGAAAATTTTTTTTTTTTAATTTGCCATAAAATAATTAAATTTCAAATTTTTCTAGACGCATATCTTATTATATATTAATAATAATAGAGCATTAATTTTTTAAACATAAGTATCATGGTATCACTTTAATTAACTGTTAGGTAGGAACTATACATACAAGTAGTTCGATGGGTAGGTAGAAAGTATAACTGAGGTCTAAAAAACCGCTACAAGGCCTCTTTTGTAATTAACGCCTTAGTATTTTCAC